>NW_006400193.1:992489-1000931 GCF_000299155.1 Elephantulus edwardii | reverse complement strand
CAGCAATGAAGGAATGAAAACCCAAAATCCCTGTAAATGTTCATTAAAACTAATAAAATTTAATAATAATAATAAAAAATAAACATTGGTGAGGAATAAGGAGATACAAAGAACTAATTCTGGGCAGCTCTTTCTAACTTTAATTTTGCTTCTGGCATGCCTAGAGGTTGAAAAGTAAGGAAGAATAGTTCTAATTTCTCTGATCTCTTTCCCTTTCCCTCTCTTCTTCCTTCTTCATTCTTTCTCTTACTCAAAAGACCCCACAGTAGGTAACCACCAGATAGACTAGGAGGACAAGCATGTCAGGTTTGATGTACTGGGAGAAACCATATTTCCACACTCCACTTTGTCCTCTGCTTTTCATTCCGCCTTCAAATCCTCATCAAAGCCCATCTTGGTCATAAACGGCTGATTGCCATTATGTAAGTTAAGAGTCATGGTCACTTCATGCTTACTCCATAGTGTTTTCAGTGGCTGATTTTTCAGAGCAAGAACACTTTCCTTTTTTTTCATTTATTGTTTACTTTGTTGACCATTTTATTCTCTTTCTTTTTTCTCTCTTTTTTAATTATTATTATTAATTTTAATGAAAATTTACAGAGATTTTGGATTTCCATTCATTCATTGTTGCACTTTTCTCCCTGCCCTCCCCTCCCCTCCAGTTCATTCTTCTCTTTGCAAAGTAAAAGAAAAATTATTTCATTGTTATACAACCCCTACCCCCCACCAAGTCCACTCCACTATGCAGCCTTTGTTCTGGACTCACGTCATGACAATAATAATCATATATTGCTTTTAAACAGTTCTCTCTCTCTCATCTGTTTCAATGCAGTATAAATAATTTATCCCACCTTTCTCAGTCTCCACCCCACCCCTATGTCAGTCACATTTTACAACAGTGGCACCATACAGTATTTATCCTTTTGTGACAGAGATATTTCACTCAGCATAATGTCCTTCAGGGTCATCCATTTTGAATAATATTTCATGAGTTCCTTGTTTTTCAATGCAGCATAGTATTCCATTGTGTGAATATACCACAGCTTCTCTATCTATTTGTTTGTTGTTAGGGCAAGATTACTTTCTTATACAAGTGGGCTTGGACTTCCAGCCATCCATTAGGAGCTACACACATTAACTATTTCATTATCCAGAGACTCAGAAATTTATGTATATCACTGGGCTTGAAGAAGGACCTACAAACTGCTCTCCTCATCTTGGCAAAGAGGAGTAGAGCAAACCATGTGGGTGTGAAATATAATAAGTGACTAGAAATAGCTAGAATAAGAGGACTTTGGAGAGCACTGGTGGCCTAGTATTAAGAAGCTGTCCTCCAATTCCAAAGGCATACAGTTCGAATCCACCAACTGCTCTGCAAGAAAAGGATGGACGGTCTCCTCCTGTGCAATTTACTGTCTCTGAAACCATCTGAAGGGTCAGCTATAGGTTGGTTCCAATTCGACAGCACACAGCAACAACCACCACCCCAGAATGGGAACTCTGGTGGCATAGTCCATAGAGAGCTCTTCTGCTAACTCAAAGGTGGCTCCTCTCAGATGGTTCAAATCCACTCGCTGCTCTGTGGGACAAAGTGGGCGATCTCCTGTTGTCCACTTTATAGTCTGGGGAAACCCTCTGGAGGGCCAGCTTGTTCCATCTTGACAGCAATGACTTAGTGAATTTTTTTTAGCTCCAGGATATAAACAGACAGGAAAGATAGATTCACAAGAGCAGGACAGAGGCTCAAGTCCCATTTATGGTCGAAAGGCCCTAGAAATAAAATAAAACTAAATTCTAGTCACTAGAAGTAATGTTAGATGAAAAAAAGAACTTGAACGAGAGAAAAATGGACATTATCTACCTGTTTGCTGGATATTTTGGGGTTCCACTGTGTGACTTTGGAGATTAGCTGACATTTTTGGAGGTGATTGTTGAGTATTGGAGCAGAGTAGAGTTGACATATACCTAAGGAAATGCTGCCTAAAGAAATTAAAAGCAAATACTAGCTGGGATTTGGTTTCTTAATTGTGATTATTCTCCTCCACCATCATAGCCATAATAATGCACTTATTATATACATAATAATGTAATTATTATGAAGAGCACTTGTCATTTGGACATCAACAACAACAAAAAAAGCATTTATTCATGTTGAATTATTGTTTAAGTGGCATCCCTGTACTGTGCTCAGCTGAGTCAAAAGCTGAAAGTTCAGGTTCAACCACCAGCACCACAGAAGAAAGGCCTGGTGTGCTTTTGAAAGGTCAGCACTGAAAACCCTATGGTATAGGTCTGCTGGCACAGGGGTCACCCTGAGTGGGGGCAGCATTACAGCAAATGGTGTACTGTTGTTGTTTAAGTCGAAAACTGTCAGAATTCTAACCTACCTCAGAGCAAAGGACGGTCTTGAGAGCAGTATGTGCTTGTTTGAATGATCTTTGTTTGTTGAAGCAATTGTTGTTGTTGTTATGTGCCGTCAAGTCGCCTGCGACTCATAGCGACCCTATATACAACAGCCCTAAACTCTCCTCTGTCCTGTGCCAATCGCACTGTCTCCGACACTCCCATCCCAATTATCCCAGTCACTGAATCAATCCACCTCATAGAGGGCCTTCCTCTCCTGCGCTGTCCCTCCACCCTCCCAAGCATGATGTCCCTCTCCAAGGACCGGTCTCTCCTCACAACATGTCCAAAGTATGTTAGATGGAGCCTCAGAATCCTTGCCTCCAAGGAGCCACCCGGTTTAACCCTTTCCAGGACAAATCTGTTTGTTTCCCTAGCAGTCCATGGTATTCTCAATACTCTTCTCCAGCATCACAGCTCAAAGGCATCAATTCTTCTTCTATCCTCCTTGGTCATTGTCCAGCTCTCTGATGTATAACAAGTGATTGCGAAGACCATAGCCTGTATCAGAGGCATCTTAGTCTCCAGAGAGACACCATTGCTCTTCAGTACTTTGGAGAGGTCCCTAACAGCAGACTTTCCCATGGCAATGCGCCTTTTAATTTCCTGGCTGCTGGTGCCAAGACTGTTGACTACAGAGCCAAGCAAACTAAAGCTGTGTACAATCTCACAATTACAGTATACTAATTTATTGTTCCCTTTCTCTATTATCAGCAGCAAGCTATTATCAAGTAATCCATTTAGTAATTTACTTCTGATTCATTTAGAGCAACTCTCTTAGGATTACAAGCCCAGCAAGACACCAGGAGTGGAAAGGGGTTTCTTTTCTAAACACATAGCTCTTTGAAGTACCTTTCTAATGAGTGCAAACATTTAAGTATAGCTGCCAACTTAAAAGTTGGAGCACAGAGTCCGACAGAGGTTCTTTAGAAATAAGTCTCTCTAATCTGCTCCCACATTGAAAATTCCACAGACATGTAGTTGTGCATTGGTCACTCAGTGGGTCTCCATGAATCGGGCCTGACTCAAACGTAACTAGTGTTGGAGAATATGAAGAGTAAAGAAATCTGGAAAGCTAGAGAGGAAGCTAAAATGGGAGTTACTTTGCTTAGTGCAGTTGTTGTTAGGAGCCTTTGAGTCAGCTCCAGTTCATAGTGATTCTGTGAATAGAAGGAAAGCCTGCCCACTCCTGTGCCCTCCTCACAGTCTGCCATGTTTAAGCCCACTGTTGGCAGCAACTATGTCAATTTCCTTGAAAGTAGGTCTTCCTTTTTTACTAACCCTCTACTTTTCTAAACATGATGCTCTTCCAGATTAGCCCCTCCTAATAACATGCCCTATCTAGGTAAGATGAAATCTCATCATCTCTTTGCCTGCTTATCTTCTAAGATAGATTTATCTGTCCTTTTGGCAATCCCTGGCAAAATCAGTATTCCTCCCCAATACTGCAATTCAGAGATTCTTCCATCTTCCTTAGTCAACACTCAACTTTCACATACAAATAAGGCAATTGAAAATGTGACATCCTTGTTATTTAGCACTTTTTAAAGTGCAAGCAGCTTTAGAGCTCCTTGACAGCAGATTTGCCAAACCTCTTGATTTCTTGATTGCTGCTTCCATGGATGTTGATTGAAATAAGTACCTTTTCATCACTTTCACCCTACACCAGATCCTGGGTCTTCATTGTCTTTGGATCCATTAACAGCTGCCCCGCCTTCAGACTGGGAACAATCTGTTCTATATCAGTCTCCATTCAAGATCCAGGAGAACTGGGAAAACCACTACCCCAGCTCTTACTGCAGGGACAGAATGATCTCTTGTGGTTCCCTGCCTGGCCCTCAGGAGATGCCTCTGTGGTTTCTTCATGGTAACACTTCCCAAGAAAATCTGTGTTGGGGAAATGCCTAGTCCAGGTGGCAGATGGCAAGAAGGCCAAAGAGTGGAATCTCCTAGCTCAACCAGATCTTCCTGAGAGGCAGGTTTTGTAGATTTGCTTGAAATCAGTAATGTTTTCCAAACAGTTCTAGGGCTATGAGTGAGGACCAGAAAGGTTTCTTTCCTAACTCTTCTTGCTGGAGAGTAAGGAACTAGTAATTGACTTCAGTTCCTCAAGTGGTATGTCCACTTTCCTAAAAAGGCCTTATAGGCAGATGAAACCAGTGAAGGGGACCCTAGTTTGTGGAATCCACACCTCAACTCTGGTCCTTCTCCAGGTTCAGGAAGAAAAACGCGGCAGAGCTCCTGAGACAAAGGCTTGGCCAGCTGCTGAGAACTGAGGACAGCCTGCATGGAGGAAGTGCAGATTGCTAAGGCCCATTTGTGGTGCCACCTCAGCTCAGGGACCATTTAAGAGTTAGATGAATATGCCCCCCCATGTTTATTGCAGCTTTGTTCGCAATAGCAAAGAGTTGGAAACAACCCAAGTGCCCATCAACAAACAAATGAATAGAGAAGCTGTGATATAATCACACAGTGAAATACTATGCAGCACTGAAAAACAAAGAATTAATGAAATATTATACAAAATTAGTTACCCTGGAGGACATTATGTTGAGTGAAATATCTCAGTCACAAAAAGACAAATACTGCATAGAGCCACTGTTATAAAACAATGCTGACATGGAGGTTGGGTGTGGGAGAACTAAGAAAAGAGGGGATAAATAATGTACAAGGCATTGAAACAGATAAGGGAGAGAACTGTATAAAAGGAATATATGACTAGGCATTATTGGTATGACAAGAGTCCAGAATAAGAGATGCATAGTAAAGTGAATGGGGTGGGGGGATCTGTCCGTATAAAAATGAAAGAATTTTTTTCCAAAGAAAAAAGTGAACTGGGGATAGGGGAACAGGGAGGAAAATGTGCAATAATGAATTTGTAGAAATCCTAGTTCTTTATAAACTTCCATTAAAATCTCAATTTTAAAGAGTTAGTAGATGAGTTGCAAATGACTCAACAGCACATAACAACAACAACAGAAGGCCTGAGAATTGAGCAGGGGTTGTCTCTCAAAGGTAGGGAGGAACCCTGATGGATATCTTTCCCCTTGACACTAATAAAGCCCAGTTATATGGAGTCCACTCTGACTCCTGCTAACCACACATGTGCCAGCATGAGATTTTCAGTGGCTGGTTGTTGGTTTGGTTTGGTTTAGGTTTTTGTGTTTTGGGGGTTTTTTAAGTAAACTGCCATACATATCTTTTGAGGCATATCTGAGTAGAGTCAAATCACTAGCCTCTCAGTTGGCAGTCAAGTATATTATCAATATCCAGAAACTCTTAAAGAGGAAAGGAAGGAATTTTTTGTTTTCTTTTTAACAAGCCAAATATCATATCTAAGTTTTAATTTGTGAGTTAATATACTTTTTCAGCTAGATTTTTTTAGATTATTTCCCCCAGTTTTTTCAGCTAGATTTTTTTAGATTATTTCCCCCAGTTTAATTAGGTGAATGAAGCAGAGGAAATTTCAAAAGAGAACAGATAAAATTTTCAAAGGAGTCATAGAGATCAACTATCTAGGTTGATCCATTTTGTTTATAGAGAGAAAAGTGGAGACCTAGGGAACTTCATCACATTGTCCACAACTCCGAGCTGGCTGGTAAAACTTACAGGTAGTGAACATTCATCCTCCCACTCCTCTGCATATGCCTCAGCAGCATTTTCCTGGACTGTGGGCTTAGTGGGACAGATCTGCCCATGTTCCAGTTGTTACTGGAGAAAATAGACTTCATCAATGGCCACAAACTTAAGCTCTTCAGCCAAACTTCATCTGTTGCATCATAAAAAATAACTTGCCAGAGAGGAGTTACAAATCCCAACCAGATCCTTTTTCACTACCTCAAGGGGCCAGTTCTATCATACTGCACTGAAGCCAAGTGTTTTGAGCAAGCCGAAGCAATTGCATTTGAGGATTTTTTGAGCTGACAGAATAAATGAGATCGTCTAGATGAATTTGATTTCTTCAGCAGAAGTTTCAGCCCTGCCCAACAGGAAGGAGAAAGAAGGAAAGGCCTTTTTCCTGAGGAGCAGTACCCACAAGGAGCAAGGGTGCCACACCAGGGTGAGGTCATAGACAGGGTAGGTTGACTCTGCCTTTACACCCATCACTGCCATTTAACATGCACATCTGTTTGCACAGCCACTGGCCTTGACATCATGAACATTTGTTGAAGGGGAGACTCAGCAATAATTAAATCAAAGGCACAAATCCAGGATCTCCTATTCGGAAGAGTGAGAATGGGTTTCATTACATCATATAGAACTGTGAAAAAGGCACAGTTCTTCCAGGGATCTTATTATCTAGGCCAGGATTCATTCTTTTTTTTTTTTTTTTCATTTTTGGAATTTGAGGTTTTCTGCCAATGTTTCAAAATTTAAATGTTCAGATTAAAAAGTAATTTTGCTTATTTTAGTCAATAGAATATATTAGAGAAGCTAGAAGGGGAATAATTCAAGCCAACTTTGGTAATTAAAAAAAAAAACCAACCATGCACAAAGAAGTAGCTTAATTTGTGAAAATGTTTAATATCCTGAAAGTTCTGTTATGATGCCACTCTGGATTCTAACATTGCTCTCCTAAACCCTTCCTCAAAGATAAAAGCTACTTCTTGTTGTAGTTGTTGTTGTTGTTGTTGTCGTCGTTGATGTTGTTAGATTCTGTCAAGTTTACTTTGATTCACAATGGCCCCAGTGGAACAAAAACCTTCTCGATCCTGCACCTCTTCACTGCTGGGCTTGATCACATTGCTCCAGTCAGTGTCAGTCCATCTCCTAGAACTCTTTTTCACTGGTTTTTCCAAGATTTTCTTTCCCCATGGACTGACTCAAAGTATTGAGACAAAGTATAACCATCTGTACTTTTAAGGATCACTGTGACCTCCCATCTTCCAAAATGCGCTTGTTTGTTCTTTATTCTTCATCAGCACCACAATTCAGAGATTCTTCTTCAGTCTTCCTTATTGTCCAGTTTCAGATACATTTGAAAATATCATGATTTAGATCATCTTAGCCTTTAAATTGACATCCCTACTTTTTAGCATTTTAAGAAGACTTGACAGTAGACTTACCCAATGCAATATATTTTATTTCTCAACTTCTGTTTCCATGGGTGTTTATTGATGATCCAAGTAAAATAAAATCATTGGCAACTTTCAATCTTAGCAGCATTTATATGATGTTGCCTATTGGTCCATGTGTAAGGATTTTAGGTCACAAGTTTATTACACATAGGAAAACAGTATTTGCATTCATTGTGTAATGATTTTGCTCTTAGGTTTGTGCTCAACAATCAAGAGAACTGTTATTTTCAATACAAGTCTCAACTGAATGCTATTTATGTAGAATGTTATTATGTATTTATCCAGAGAGACAGAGACAGGGGTGATCAAGGTAGGTTCAGAGGTGATACTGATTGTGTAGTCAGGAGATAAAACAGTCAATACTTCAAAACAACTATGAGATGTCATCTCACCCCAGTCAGAGTAGCAAAATTTAACAGAACAGCAAGCAACAAATTCTGGCAAGGTTGTGGAGAAACTGGAATCCTTATTCACTGTTGGTGGAAGTATAAAATGGTGAAACCACTGTGCAGAGTGCTGTGGCGTTTTCTTAAAAAGTTGCAAATAGAGATACCATTTGACCCAGCAATTCCACTACAGGGAATATACCCCAAAGAGACCATAACTGCCACCTAAGCAGATATATGCACACCCATGTTTATCACGGCTTTGTTCACAACAGCAAGGAGTTGGAAACAACCTAAGTGCCAATCAACAAATGAATGGATAGAGAAGCTGTGGTATATTCCCACAATGGATTGAAAAACAAGGAACTCATGCAATATTATTCAAAATGAGTGACCCTGGAAGACATTATGCTGAGTGAAATATTTCAGTCAGTCACAAAAGGACAAATACTGCATAGTGTCACTGTTGTAAAACAGGACGGACATTGGGGTTGGGGGGAGACTGAGAAAGATGGGATAAATAATGTATACTGCATTGAAATAGATGAGGGAGAAAACTGTTTAAAAGGGATATG
>NW_006400193.1:982521-992319 GCF_000299155.1 Elephantulus edwardii | reverse complement strand
GCAATGAATGAATGAAAATCCAAAGTCTCTGTAAATTTTCATTAAAATTAATAATAATTTTTTAAAAGTCAATACTTATAAAACAGGAAATAATGGTTAAGAGTATAGAATTTTTAATCAGACAGACTCTGATTCAACTTTTAGCTCTGTGACTTACTATAAGTGGCTTACTTAGGGCACAACTTAAGTCTTTTTTGTAAATATTTCTTTTCTTCTCCCTTAAATTACTTCATGGACTTTTAAGACTGTTTAATAGCATACACCTCAAAGCCCTCAGCACAATCTTTGGGAAATGATAAGCACTCGATAAATAGTGTCCCCTGGTGGCATAGCTTGTAACATGTTGGGCAGCTAACTGAAAGGTCATTGGTTTGAATTCACCAGTTGTTCTGCAGATGAAAAATGGTCTATCTCCCCCTGTAAAGATTTACAGCCTCAGAAGCCCAATGAAGGGTTGCCATGAATTGGAATGAGCTCAATGGCAATGGATTTTTGTGGTGATTCGGGTGCAGATAGGATGCCACAGAAACCCAGAGGAAGGGATTTGGAAGAAGACAGGAAGATTAAATGTTCAGGAAGTCTTCTAGGACATAATGGTACAGGCTGTATTTTTAAGAATAGGTTGAAGTCAGTAAGACATGGAGAAGTCAGTATGTAACATGAAGGAAAGTTAAGAATATTTCAGGCAAGAGGAAAAGAATCTTTTCAGCAATCAGAGAATCCAAGAGCTTTGAGGAACTTGTGAAAGTAGCTTTATATATCTAACATAAAGGAACATTTACAGAAACTTAAGTAGGTGACTAAAGGACTGATGAACATCTACTCTAATTTAATACTACAGGAAAGGTAGAGAGCACTGATGACATGATGGGTAGAGGATTGCACTGCCAAACCAAAGGTGGTAGCTCGAATCCACCAGCTGTTCCACAGGAAAAACGTGGACGATCTAATCCCTACAATTTACAGCCTCTGAAAACCCAATAGAGGGACAGGCTCTGATTTCACAGCAATAAGTATATGTTTTTTTCAATAACTGAATAATAAAAGTATTATCCAGTGTTACATGGCAAGAAAAAATTAAATGAGAACTATAAACAAAAAAAGAGAAACAATGCTGCTCTTATTTGCAGATATAAATTGAAATTTAAGAATCCGTAACAAAATTATTTGAGTTAACAAGGGTTGAAAAAATTAAAATATATTCTAATTTTTTCTAAACATTGGCTGGGATATAGTAAGATGTGAGGATAAAGGTTAACTTATTTACAGTAGAAATTACACTACAAAATACTTAGATTTTACAAGATCTACATGGAGAAAAATATTAAAAGTTTGGAACTAATTTAAACTTAACATTTAAAATTCAAATAAGGAGATTGAAAATTACCTGCATCCTTTCCATTCAAAAGTAACCTTTGTTATAGTAATGGAGTTTATCCTTCCAAACACTAACAGTATTTTTTAAAATTTATTTATTCTGTCAATTAGAAAATACACATTGTTATTGTTGTTGTTGTTGTTGTTGTTAGGTGTCATCAAGTCGACTACAACTCATAGCAACCCTATGAATGAAAGATCTAAACCCTGTTCTATCCTGAACCATCCACCCTCACACTTCCTGACACACAGGAGCCCATTGCCGTGTCAATCCACCTGGTTGAGGGTTTTTCTCTCCTTTGCCAACCTTCCACCCTGCCCAGCATTGTGTCCAATTATTAAATTATGTTTTCTATTGGTTGTTCTTCATTTCAGCTGACTTCCATCTACCACTACACTACTATAACAAAGGCCTGTTATTTAGGAAGTAGATGGCCCATCCTGCTTTCCTAGTCTATCTTAATCAGGGAGCTCCACCAAAATCTGTCCACCATGGGTAACCCTTATGGCACTTGACACACCAGTGGCACAGATTTCAGTATCACAGCAACCTCAAGTTATCTTAGAAGAGCAAACTGACAGACAAGTGGTGTACCACTTGCAACAATGTTCTCCCCAAACACAGTTAACATCAGGTCCACAGGTGATTTTTAATAAAATCAGAAACAGCCAATTAGCTTATATTTAATTGTTAACAAAATTAAAAAAACACTATTTACATCCAGCTTTCAAGTAAATAAAAAATATTTACCCTCCAGAATCCAACTGTTCCAAAGAGAAAGACAGAGAGATATGATATAGATGATAGATAGATAGATAGATAGATAGATAGATAGATAGATAGATAGATGATATAGACTGTTTTTTAGAAAGCATTTTTAAGCTATTATAAGAAAGTAGAGGCAGCTCTGGTGGCCTAGTGGCAAGAAGCTGCACTGCAATCTCAGAGGCGCATGGTTCAAATCCACCAGATGCTCTGCTGGAGAAGAAGGGGCAATTTCCCCTGTACCAGTCAGATCTGATTTGATGGTACACACATAAAAAATAATAAAATTAAATTTAAAAAAAAAAGAAAAGAAAGAAAGTAGAGCACTAGACCAGGTCTAGTGCTACACCAGGTCTAGTGCCAGGTCTAGTTAGAGTCAGCTCTAACTCATTTTGATTCCACATTTCTAAAAGTAGAACTGCTCTCCTCAGGGTTTTCAATCATTGGTATTTTCACTGGGCCTTTCTTCCAAGGTACTCTTGACTAGACTTGAACCTCCAACCTTTTGGCTAGCAGCCAAATATGTTAATGAACTGTAGGAGTCATGCCATCCACATTAATTACCTGGGGACTCCAAGAAAGTAGGTACAAAACTAAAACAAGCTTAACTCATTGCTGTTGAATCCATTCCAACCCTTAACAACGGTATAGGATGGAGTAGAACTAACCCATAAGGTTTCTAAGACTGTAAATCCTAATAGGAGCAAACTTTTGCATTTCTTTTCATGGAGCCACTGTGGGATTCAAACTGACCTTTTGGTTAGCAGCCAAACGAAGGCTTTATCTGCCACACCACTAACAGAGATTCCTCAGGAAGGAGTTGACATTGAAAATGAGATTTCTAAAAAAGAAAAAGAAAATCCGATTTCTAGATTACTAGAGCTCTGGTGACTTAGTCCATAGGGAATTTTGCACTGACCCAAAGACAATGTTTCTCTGATGGTTTTAATCAATCCACCAGGGAACTATGAGCAATTTCCTCTGGGGTGATTTCCAGCCTCCTGAAAGCCCACTGAAGATCAGCTGGGTCAGTTCTAACTCAATGTCAGTGAGTTCTGAGTTTGAAAGACAGGTTCCTATGAACATTCCTGGAGATCACCACAGAATCGACTCAACAGCAAATTAAGATTCAGATACAGACTGGCAGCAAAGATCACTCTCCACTTGTGGACAGAATTACCTGGATACTATGTTTTGTTGACTGACCACACAGATTTCTTCTTAAATGGGGAAAGAATGGCTCCAGCAAGGATTCCAAGATTTTTTTTGTTTTTTTACTTAATTTCATCCTTCTTGTATGCAGTTCTCTAAGTTACTGTACTCCCTACCACCCTATATTTGGAAGGATGAGGTGGAGAACAGCTTGCTAGTTTGAGACCGCATCCTTGAATTGATATGTGTCAGATGTGGTGCCCAGAAAATGTATTGACTGACCCCCTGTTAATGTTTTTCACTTCTGTTTCCTAGACCGGCCAGGTTTACTGAATGTGAAGCCCATTGAGGATATACAGGACAACTTGCTGCAAGCCTTGGAGCTCCAACTGAAGTTGAACCACCCTGAGTCCTCTCAGCTGTTTGCCAAGCTGCTCCAGAAAATGACAGACCTCAGACAGATTGTCACAGAGCATGTGCAGCTATTGCAAGTTATAAAGAAAACAGAGACAGACATGAATCTTCATCCACTCCTACAAGAGATTTATAAGGACTTATATTAGCAAAAGAAGTCCTAAATCACTGAACAAAGTTTCTTCAAATTGCACTATTATTTTGAGGGAAAATATGACACCTAAGAAATTTACTGTGAATAAAACCATTTTAGAAAGAAAAGGTTTTAGGATAATAGATCTATTTTAAGCATATTGTTTCTAAAGATACATTTACAATTTACTTTTAATATTAAATATTACCATATCATGAGATTGGTGTAGTGTTTAAAGTTGGAATCTGATGTGTCTCCCACCCACCTTCTTGGGCTCTGTTTATCCCTTCTCTGTCTTTTTTCTTCCTTTCCTTTCTCCCCTCCCCCCCCCACTTCTTCTATCTTATACTATGAATATGAATGAGGTGGTTGGTGGACATTTCACTCTTAATAAGTTCATTTTTTACACAATTTACAGCTCTTCTGAACCCTACATATGGAGTTATAGTATTGTCAGAATCAATACTATAGTAACTGGGGTTTTTGAGTTCTCACAACTAAGAAAGGAAGGAACTTTTAAGACCCCAAAACTTTTCAGAGTATGTATGTCTTACTGCCTGAGCTATATCCCTATGATTACCAAAAATGCAGGCTTTTTCTCACAGTCTCAAACTGTTCACTCCTCAAAGGCACCCTATGCAGCATGCTGCCTATACTTACTGGAATGAAGCACAACCTGTTTGTCCAATGGCAAATGTCAGCTGAACACTGCACTGCTGGAAGCTGTGGGTGTTACAGAAGTATCTGAGGACTTGACACCTACCAAAAAGAACTTACCATTCAATTGATGAGAAAAGATTAATCTGATTAAAATAGATTGTATATAATACCCAATGATACTCATGTGCCAGGTTATGACTTAAAAGGAAATAAAGATTAATGAAGACTAGCGTGGTCAAGAATGTATCTACAATAAGATTATAAAAAAATTTTTAAACAAATAAGAATGAAAAGACAGCATGCTCTTGTCTTTGGAATATTGCAAAAGATGCACTCAGAGATCAGTTCATAGCAATAAGCAAACATATAAAAAGGAGGAAAGCATTAAATTCAACTGTACACCTCCAACAAATATAAGAAGAACAAATATAAGCAGATTCACAATCTCTAGAAAGAAGAAAATTATAAAGATAAGAGTTGTTGTTGTTGTTGTTGTTGTTATGTGCCATCAAGTCGCTTGCGACTCATAGTGACCCTATGTACAAGAGCCCTAAACGCTGTTATATGCTATGGTAACCTCACCATCCCAAAAACACTAATTCCCACCACTCCACTCACAGAATTTATCCATCTCATTGAACGTCTTCCTCTCCTGTGCTGTCCCTCCACACTCCCAAACATGATGTCCCTCTTCAAGGACCAGTCCCTCCTTGCACCACACCCAAAGTATGTCAGACGAAGCTTCAGAATCCTTGATTTCAGGAGTATTCTGGCTTCACCCTCTCCAGGACAAACCTGTTTGTTCTCCTAGCAGTACATGGTATATTCAACACTCTTCTCCAGCACCACAGCTCAAGACAATCAATTCTCTTTCTGTCATCCCTATTCACTGTCCAACTCTCTGAAGCATAGCACGTAATTGCGAAGACTATAGCCCAGATCAGGCGCACCTTAGTCTCCAGCCTGACATCATTGCTTTTCAGTACTCTTGAGAGGTCCCTCACAGCTGATTTTCCCAATGTGATTTGTCTCCTGATTTCCTGGCTGCTGTTACCAAGACAGTTGACTGTGGAATCAAGTAAACTAAAACTGTTAACTGTCTCTATCTCTTCACCATCCATACTGATGCTGCCAATTGGCTCAGTGGTGAGAATCTCTGTTCTCTTGATGTTGAGCTTCAATCCATACTGAAGACTGCAGTCCTTGACCTTCTGCAGCAGGCGCTTCAGGTCCTCCTCAGTTTTAGCAAGCAGGATTGTGTCATCTGCATAACGCAGGTTGTTGATGATTCTTCCACCAATCCTGATGCCACATTCCTCCTCCTACAGCCCAGCGTCTCAGATGAACTGTTCTGCATACAGATTGAAAAGGTATGGAGATAAAGTACATCCCTGACAGACCCCTTTTTTGATTTTCAACCATTCAGAGTTTCCCTGCTCTGTTCTGACAACTGCCTCTCGGTCCAAGTATAGGTTTTGCATTAGCACAATCAAATGTTCTGGGATTCCCATTCTTCTCAGAGTTACCCATAGCTTGTTGTGATCCACATAGTCAAAAGTCTTTGCATAGTCACTGAAGCACAGATAGACATTCTTCTGGTATTCTCTGCTTTCTGCCAAGATCCATCTAACATTAGCTATAATATCCCTAGTACCACAACCTCTTCTAAATCCTGCCTGCACGTCAGGCAGTTCTGTTAACATATTGTTCCAAACGCTTTTGGATAATTTTCAGCAGAATCTTGCTTACATGTGATATCAATGATATTGTTCAATAATTTTCACACTCTGTTGGGTCACCTTTCTTTGGAATGGGAACAAATACTGATCTTTTCAAGTCAGTGGGCCAGCTGGCTGTCCTCCAGATTTCCTGGCACAACTTAGTGAGCACATCCAGGACAGCGTCTGTTTGTTGAAATCAATCAATTGGTTTGCTGTCAACTCCTGGAGCCTTGTTTTTTGCCAATTCCTTCAGAGCAATTTGAACTTCCTCCTTCATCACTATAGGCTCTTGCTAATATGTTGTTTCATTAAATTCATCTGTGTCAGCCAATTCCTTCTGATACAGTGACTCTGTACTCCTTCCATCTTCTTTTGATACTTCCTGGATCATTTAACATTCTACCCAAATTATCTTTAAGTATTGCCACCTGTGGCTTCAATTTGTTTTTCAACTCCTTCAGCTTAAGAAACGCTGAGTGAGTTCGGCCCTTTTGATTTTCTGACTCCAGCTCTCTGCACATTTCATTATAGTATCTTGCTTTGTCGTCCCGAGCTGCCTTTTGAACTTTTCTGTTCAGCTCTTTGATTTCTTCCTTTAGCTTTGGCTTCTGGCTGCTCTAATGCAAAATGTCTCATCTGACATCCATCTTGGTCTTTTCTTCCTCTTCAGCCTTTGTAATTATCTTTTGCATTCTTCATGGACAATTTTCTTGATATTCTCCCAGAGCTCATTTGGTCTATGCTCATTGGTGCTCAAGGCCTCAAACCTGTTCCTGAGATGGTTTTGAAATTCGAGTGGGACAGACTTAAGGTCAAATCTTGGTTCCCGTGGACTTGATTTAATTTTCCTCGACTTCAGCTTGAACTTGCATATGAGTAGTTGGTGGTCTGTCCCACAATCAGCCCCTGGCCTGGTTTCCACCACTGATATTGAGCTTCTCCAGCGTGTCTTTCCACAAATGTAATCTATTTGATTCTATGCATACCATCAGGTGAGCTCAAGATAAGAGTAGAAATAAATTTATTGCAAAACTATCAAAAAAACCAGGAGTTGATTCTTCAAAAGGATCAAAACCATTGGCAAACCTAATAAAAGGAAAGAAAGAAAAGACACATAATTGAATTAATGAATTAAATGGAAGAATCACAACAGAAAAAATATAAAGTAGATAAGAGTGAATCTCAAAGAATGTTTTGGACTGAAAAGAAGTATAAAGTGGGAAAGCAGACATTCTAGGAAAGTGAAACAGCAGGGACAGGAAAACAAAAAATGAGAGAAATTAGCCACTTCTGATTCCTGCCTATGTAAGGTAGTTTTGGATACTCATTTCTGTCCTCTACCTTAGGACCAACTTACCCAGAGATCTTTCACTTTTCTGAATTCTAATGATGATTTTCCATATCATGTATGTAATACATGCCTCCCAGTAAAAATATAATAAACTCTGTATGGGTAGAGACTTTCGTTGCATAATAGGTTGATTGATTGAAGTTGCCAAATTCTCTAGCAATGGATTCACAAGATATCATCATCATGAATGGTCTTTGCAGAATGCCTTAACATCTATCTTACTGTCTTTGTTCTCCAGGGGGATTATTTTTACTGCCCTAAATTATTTCCCTTTATCCTTTTGTTTGTCTTTCCTTATAGTATTTTTAATTAGGACAACATAACTTTAAGATTAGGCATTCAAGCCAAAATATCAGCAAAGATATTTGCCTAAAAGTTAATCAGTCTCCAAGAGTGAGGTTGTACAAGTGGTATCTGACCCACCCCTGAAATTACAAGATCCCTAGCATTGTAGGAGAAACAACTCTGAACTCCAGCAGTTAGGACGACAGATACAGCCAAGTCATTTTTAGGCAAAGACTGAAACTGTTGTCTAAATGGCATCAAACCATTTGGAAAAAAAGGGGGCAAAGGCAATCACGGGGCCATTCTTTTTCTTCTTGGCTACCAAATCTCAGAGCATTCTAAAACATACAGACAATTTCACAGGATTTTTACTACTGTCCCATAAGGGAGATCTTGGGGGTTGGGGGTTGGAGAACATGAGCTGTAGAGAAGGTAAAGATTCCATCTCAGAGGACATGCTTGTTTACAAGACTTCTCAACAGAGTCTTTCAGCTCCTTTCCGGATCTCAGCTCTTACCACCACCTTTTCTGCATTATTGGGGCTGCCAAGGGAGGGTGGGAAGGAACCCTCTCCATTACTTGGCACTGTTAGTCAGCATTAAATAGCTTTTAAATACTGGCAGCATTCACATTTCCATCTCTGGATTTTTCCCTGTGGCTTGGATGATCATTTGCTTAGTTTACAACACATTATAAAGGCCCTGCTCCCCTCTCCCCAAGGACGATTCACAAGTTGACCAACAAATAGATCATCAGTTATTCATAGTACTTTCTTTGGACACAAACACACTTAGAGATTTATGTCCATAAAAATGGAAGAAAAGTGACTTTAGGCAAGAACCAAAGAATATTTCCAAGCTCCCACCAGGGCTGGCCCTCAGTACCTCCCACAGTCCATCCTAACTCCCTTTCCCCCTTCCTGCTGTTGTGGGGCAGGGGGACACCAGGGTACACACTGTGAAGTGAGTACACACAACTGCTCTAGCTACAAAAAACAACACAAAACTGGGCTAGGATGAGATTCTGGTTTCTTTTCCAAATTTGAGTAGGGAGTAGGAAAACATGCTCTTCACAAAGAGTTCAAAGAGAGATCAGCAAGCAGCTCTCCTATGACACATCACATCCTCAAGCATAGACTGGAGGGTAGCAATGAGTAGGGTAGCCACATCAACTCCAATGGAGGTTGGGAACCAGTGGGAAATGGACCTCAACTCCACCAGAGGGTCAGAATCAGTGGGACAGCCGCCTCTGCTCCATTGGAGGGTAGGGATGTGAACTAGTGGGAAAGCAGCCTCCACTCTATTGGAGAGTGGGAAACAGTAAGACAGCCACTTTACTCCACTGGAGGTGGGCACCAGTAAGACAGCCACATCAATTTCACAGGAGGGTAGCCACCAGTGATACAGCCACCTCAACCCTGCTAGAGAATGGGCACCTCAACTCCATTAGAGGGTGGGCACCAGTGAGACAGCTACCTCAACCCCAGGGAAGGTGGGCACCAGTGAGACAACCACATCGACTCCACTAGAGGGCTAACACCAGTGAGGCAGTCACATCAACTACAATGGAGGGTGAGAAACAGACAGCTGTCTCAATTCCACCAGGAAAAGGGAAAAAGGAGACTTCTCAGGCAGGTCCACTCAAACTGCTGAATCCCAGTAGGATCATAATGAGTTTCCCAATGAGACTTCCCTGGAGGCTTCCAAAGATAAATGCTTTGGTAGGAGGTGGGGAATGTGGCAGATCTATCCTGCTCAGCATCTACTATCAACTGTGTGGTGCTGAAAGAGTGGTCAAGGAGTGGGAGAAGTTGAAAATTGGCCCCTGGAATGGAAGGACACATATCAAACACTCAAAGAATACAACTGTCAACCAAGAATACTGTACCCAGCAAAATTATCCATCAAATATGAAGGACAGATCAAGATATTCCCAGAAA
>NW_006400193.1:957940-958631 GCF_000299155.1 Elephantulus edwardii | reverse complement strand
CGGTTGGCACAGGATAGAGCAGGGTTTAGGGCTGTTGTGCATAGGGTCGCTATGAGTCGGAAACGACTCGACAGCACATAACAACAACAACAACATTGGGGCTTGAAGCTCTCCTCGAAACCTTTAATAATTTCCAGCTCTGCCCAAAGAGTCACACATAACACACTTGTTCCTGCTCAGCCTCACTTCCTTTTTTTTCAGCCTCACTTTCTTTGGTGAATTCCTAGACTTTTGGTCCACCCATAGACAACTTAAGGACAGTTTATTTTCATGCAACAATGTTTGTCCTGTGTTAATTTCCATTTGAGGTCTTGTACTTCTCATGGATTCTGGAAAATCTCAGAAAAACTCTGCTCATTGTTGTAAATTCAGAATCCATTTATAGTTGACTCTTCAGCAGATTTGCAGAGGCTATAAATTATGTGGAAGGAGATTGCTCATCTTTCTCCCATCAAGCCGCCAGTGGATTCAAACCACTAGAAAGGCACCCCTTTGCTTTAGCCGTGCAGTTCCCTACAGACTATACCACACAGCCAGCCCAGTGGACAGATGAGGAGTCCGAGAATGGAAGAATTTAATTAAAATGCCTAAAGTCCTTCTATAATCAAGGATGCTTTCGGCAGAATGTTAAATGATCCCGGAAGTATTAAAAGAAGATGGAAGGAATATACTGAGTCACTGTATCGAAAGG
>NW_006400193.1:952079-956455 GCF_000299155.1 Elephantulus edwardii | reverse complement strand
AATTGGGATGGGAGTGTCAGAGACAGTGCGATTGGCACAGGACAGAGCGGAGTTTAGGGCTGTTGTACATAGGGTCGCTATGAGTCGCAGGCGACTCAATGGCACATAACAACAACAAACAAAGTCCTGAAGTCTTCTGGGATTAGACTATCTACTCTACCTGGAAGGTGTCTAATTACCTACATGTTCTTACTAGCACTAGTAACTCTGGGGGTCTAGCAAGAGAACAAGAGAAACTTGAAGTGGGCGGCAAACCTGAAAATGGCATGAAAAGAAGAAAAATGTAGTTGCAGAGGGAAGCAAGAGACAAGAACAGAGCCAAGTTCTGGAAGGGGTTATCGTGATGAGTAGGAGGTAGTATAACAGGACAATTATACCATGTGGTCAACAACTGCCATGATCATTTAGAGAATATTCTGATGTGGACTTTAGAATCTCACTGATTTGGATTAAAATTGTAACTCCACAACACATGACTTTTAGCAAATTACTACTTTATGTCTTAATTGCCCTCATATGTATAATGGGATAATAATGCCCATCTTTTAGGGTTATTGTAAGGATTAAATGGTTGTAAAACACTTTACACAACTTCTTGGCACATCTTAACCCATTATTATGTGTTACCTTGTACAACATTATCACTACTATAATTCCAGTGCCCTTGATTTAAAAAAAGTGTCCATGGCCCATAGAACAGGATCTTCCTGTTAAATATTCTGGGACATACCTAAAAATCCTGGGGATTCAGAGCCAGGTAAAGAGATTGCATTTCTTCATTAGTATTGTAGTTAATAATTGTTTGAGGGACAGCTGCTGTTTTCTGATTTAAAAGAAATACTTAAGATGAGGCTAGGAAAGTATTTCCCCCAAAGAAAAGTGCTTTTCTCTTGTGATTTACACTCTTAATTTTAGATTACTATTGCATAGTTTTACATTTCCAGAGGGATTATAAAAAATAAGAATGTTGCTAATTTGGATCTGTGGGGAGAGGTCTAGGATATTTTCCACCCCCTCTGGAGTTTTTGCAACTATATTCCAGGTCACAAGTTCCCAGGAGGACACCCTGTTTAATACAGTGAACTGGGCTCAACGGGGTCCAAGTGGCTTTCTGCAGAAGTTGGAAGACAGTATCTTCTGGCCACTTTTGGACAATACTGGAGGTCATAAGATGTATGTGAAAGTGTCTTTTGCCTGGTGGAGGCTTAATTCTTCACATTCTCAGAGTATGACCTTAGGCAAATCACTGTTCTCTCTAGGGACCTAGTACCTGGTCTATACAAATCCTTAGCAAATTAGACAAAAGCATACAGGGTAAGACTCAGTTTTGTTAACTGTAAAATGAAAACAGAAGAATCTATCTTGCATTTTCGGAGTCTTCGGGTGGCATAAATTGTAAACATGTTTGGTTGTTAAACAAAAGTTTGGTAGCTTGAGTCATCCTAGAGGTGTCTCAGAAAAAAGACCCTGGTGATCTACTTCCAAAACATCATCCAAATTATATGGAGTACAGGTTTAGTCTGGCACATTTAGGGTCACCATGAATTGTAATCAATTTGATAGAAACTAGAACCTTGAATTTCTTACAGAAAATGCAAAACATAATAAGAATGTAGTAGAAAATCTTATGAAATGTTGAAATATAAAAGAGGTAGAGAAGGGTCAATCACCACTATTCATAAGTAAGAAAGAAAGGCAAAGATGAGCCCAAGAAAGGTGGAGTCAGCCCAGGGTGCAAAGCCCATCCCAGGCAGGGCTGTTTCCTATTGCTCAGTGCTCTCAAGCTCTCTATGAGGACCACAGACCCCGGGCCTATAAGACCTCAGCTTGAATCTCCCTCTACCACATGCTATCTCTCTGGCCTCAGCTTCTTTGTAAAGTTCATGAAGATCTCAATTCCTGTCTTACAGGGATTTTTGTGAGGGTTAGAAGTCACAAGTGACTGCACTGCAATCCCAGAGGTGCGCAGTTCAAATACACCAGATGCTTTGCTGAAGAAAGAGGGGCAATATCCTCCTGCACCAGTCAGATCTGATTTGATGGTACACACATAAAAGAAAAAAGAAGTCACAAGTCAGCAACATGCCCAGAGACCAAGAGAATATGAACATCATATAAAAACAAACACCTCCAGCTTTACTCATTTTGCTAGAAGCTAATCCTGACCTGCATTCTGAAGCAAATGGTTAAATTAACATACTTAGCTGCTAAGTGAAGGTCCAAAGTTCAAGTTCAGAAGAAAGAGCTGGGGCTAGTTCTAAAGCACCAGTCGTCAAAGCCTTGTGAGACACCTTTCTACTCTGACACATGCAGCATCACCATGAGTCACAGCCATATAGCAATTGACCTGACCAGGAGAGATTTGTTACCAGGCTCCTCAGAAAGAAGAGAAATTTTGTCTTCTTTCCAAAGAGGAGACATAATAAGCCTCTGCTCTGTGAGAAACTGTCTGTTCTAAGCCTGGATGCTAATAGTGACTAGTAGCAGCCCTTAGGAAGTAGCTTCCTCTCAGCCTCAGTTTCCTGTCTTCACAGAATGCTGCTCTGTCCTTCCAACTCCTCCATGCTAAGACCTTGGGAGTACCCTGGAGAGAGCTGGAAGGAAAACAGACTTTTCTCTGGCAAAGCATCAGACTCGTGTTCTCAGTTGTCTGAGCTCATATTCTCCCCTCTGAGCGACCAGGCTTGGGCCAGGCTATAGCCAGCACTCATTAAATCCTGGGGCTGGTCCAGCCAGAGGGATAGCCTCCTGCAAGGGGGTGGGGGTGTGTGTGTGTCACTGGATGGTTGGCTGATTCCCACCTAAAGACAAGCTGCTGAGAGAGGGGCGTTGTGCTGAGTCAGCGACTTGGCAGTTCAGGCCTGAGACTCCCTGGCCACCTGAATCAGCCAAATGGGATAAAGCCAGTAAGGCCTCTGAGGAGCCTGGCTTGTTATCGATGAGGCTCCTGCTGCTGCTGCCACAGCCACAGGAAATGTGCCCTGAAAAAGCCTCTCCCAACCAGGCCTCCCCTGGCTTGTGGGTGGGATATGGTTGTTGGTTGATGGAGAATATTTTTAGGTGCTGCCTCCCACTGGCAAGATTCTAATCAGGGCTGACTCTATTGGCCTCTCTCCCACTCTGTCCCCTCAGCACTTCCAAACTGTCATTTGTCCATTTAATCCTCCCTAGAATCCATCAAGGTAGGTTATGAGTCAGGATCCCAGCCGGAACCAACAACACACTCAAAGGGGCAGCTCAAGAAAGTCCAGTGGAGGTACTATTGGCAAGTCCGGGGATGGTGAGAGACATACCCAAGGTTGGACACAGTAGAAAGCCTTTACCACACCCAAGCATGAAAGGACAAGTGAAAAAAAGATTATCAGAACTGTGCAGGACTGTGGTCACAGAAATGGCCACCTAAGAGAAGTAATAGAAGTCAGTGTGGCAGAGAGGAATCTGAAAATAAGAGGCTCTGGATATTGCACTAGAGCTCCCGAGATGCCAAAGAAGAAAGCAGAAAGTTAAAGAGTTGAGCAGAAGATTTTAAAGGACAGACTGGGAAGACAAAGCAAAGTATTATAAAGAAATGTGCAAAGAGCTAGAGTCAGAGAATCAAAAGGGACAAACTCGCTCAGTATTTTTAAGCTGAAGGAACTGAAAAACAAATTCAAGCCTAGGCTTGTAATACTTAAGGATACTATGGGTAAAATATTGAATGATCCAGGAAGTATCAAAAGAAGTTGGAAGGAGTATACAGAGTCACTGTACCAAAAAGAATTAGCTGACAGAGAAATTTCACAAAACAGCATATGACCAAGAGGCAATGGTGATTAAGGAGAAAGTTCAAACTGCTCTGAAGGAACTGACAAAAAGCAAGGCTCCAGGAACTGTTGAAATATCTACTGACATATTTCAGCAAACAAATGCTGACCTGGATGTGCTCATCAAGTTGTGTCAAGAAATCTGAAGAACAGCTACTTGGCCAAATGACTGGAAGACATCCATATTTATTCTTATTCCAAAAAAAAGGTCATCCAACAGAGTATGGAAATTATCAAACAATATCACATGCAAGCAAAATCATGCTGAAGATTATAAAACAAACAAACAAACAAACGACTAGAACAGTACATCAACAGAGAACTACCAGAAGTATAGGCTGGTTTTAAAAGAGGCCATGGCACTATGGACATCATAGCCAATGTTAGAGGGATCTTGGCTGAAAGCAGAGATTACCAGAAAAAATTTATCTATCTTATACACATGGATTTCACCTGATGGTATGTATAGGAATTATGTCCCTTGCTCATGGATAGGAAGACTCAATGTTGTGAAAATGGCAATACTACCAAAAGCAATTTACACATTTAATGCAATCCCAATACAAATACCAA
>NW_006400193.1:941187-948099 GCF_000299155.1 Elephantulus edwardii | reverse complement strand
CATCATGCTGGGCAGAGTGGAAGGACAGCGCAGGAGGGGAAGACCCTCTATGAGATGGATTGATTCAGTGACTGGGGTAATCAGGATGGGTGTGTTGGAGGCAATGAGATTGGCACAGGATAGAGCAGTTTTTAGGGCTGTTGTACATAGGGTCGCTATGAGTCGCAAATGACTCGACGACACATAACAACAACAAACAACAACACAATCTGTATTTCTTTAACTATGCAAAGGCATTTGACTGTGTAGATCACAACAAATTGTGGCTAACCTTGAGAAGAATGGGAATCTCAGAACACATAATTGTGCTCATGCCAAACCTATACTTGGACCAGGAAGTAGTCATCAGAACAGAACTAGGAAATATAGCATGGTTCAAAATTAGGAAAAGAGTGTGTCAGGGATGTATCCTCTCTCCGTATCTTTTTAATCTATGTGCCGAAAAAAATCATTCAGGAGACTGATCTTTATGAGGAAGAATGTGGCATCAGGACTGAAGGAAGACTCCTCAACAACCTGCATTGAGCAGATGGCACAACGTTGCTTGCTGAAACTAAGGAAGACCTGAAGTATTAGTGGCAGAAAGTCAATGATTATAGTCTTCAATATGGATTGAAGTTCAACATCAAGAAAACAAAGATTCTAACTAACTGGGCCAATTAGTAGTACTGTGATAGATGGAGAATAGATTGACACTCTTGGAACCAGCGGCCAAGAAATCAACAGATTATTGGATTAGGAAAGTCAGGGACTTCTCCAGAGTGCTGAAGTGCAAAGATTCCAATCTAGAAACTAAGGTGTGCCTGATCCAGGCCATGGTCTTCAGAGAGCTGGACAATGACTAAGAATGGCAAAATAAGAATTGATGCCATTGAGGTGTGGTGCTGGAGAAAAATACTGAACATATCATGGACAACCAAAAGAACAAAGAGGCTTGACCTGGAGAGGGTGAAACCAAGTTGCTCCCTGGAGGCAAGGATTTTGAAACTCCATCTCACATATTTTAGGCATGTTGCCCAGGGGGACTAGTCCTTAGAGAAGGACATCATATTTGGAAGGGTGGAGGAAGACCTTGGATAAGATGGATTGACACAGTGACTGGGGTAATGGGAGCAGGTGTGTCAGAGACAGTGAGACTGGCTCAGAAAAGGACAGGATTGACAGCTATTATGCATAGAGTCGCTATGAGTTTCAGGCAACTCAAAGGCACATAACAGCAACTTTGTCTTTTCACTCTCCTGCCTGAATCTTCCATTACTAATTCTTTCAGGAACCAGAGAGCAAAAGAGTTGGTTGATAAAATTCAGAAATTCCACCTCCTGGAGCCCAGAGCCTTCATACCAAGGTGGAGGGCAAAGCCAAAGACCAAACTAGCCCAGAGCAGCTGCTGTATAGTCAACTCTGTCTAATAGCGCCCTGTGGGTGTTACAGTAGAGCTGCAATTTTGGAAGTAGATAGCCAGGCCTTTTTTCTGAGGTGCCTCTGAGTAGATCAGAATTGACAACCTTTCAACTAACAGCTGAGTATACCAACTATTTTAGTGCTTTCAGATCTGAAGGCCAATAGAGAATATTCACCACACATAGATGGCATTGTTAGGCTCAACAAGCTGAAAATAAAACTGGTCTGAAATACCTTTCCAGTTCTGTATTAACTCTCTGCATTATATTATGACAACTGAGAATACTAGGCAAGATGACAGGTGAGTGTTCCATTTAGTGCATCCTCACACGGGATCCCAGTCAGCACAGCCCCAGCAGGTAGGAATCAAGGGCAAGCTGACTGAGTGCTTACCATGAATTTTCATCATACACCTGCAGACTTGAGTAGTCTAGCCCTCACCCCTCTCCTCCAACCCCTTCCCTCCTTGAATCCCTACATGTTTCACTACTTATCCTTCTATTTTTACAATAATGCTCTTATGGAGGATTTGTCCTTATGAGCCTGAGTTAGTTCACTCAGCATAATGCTCTCCAGTCTCTCCCAAGTTATGTAGTAATTTTTTAAATCGTTGCTCCTGAGTGCTGCATAGTATTCCATAGGGTGAATGTACCACAGTTTCTCAATCCATTTGCTTATGGTTGGACATTTGGGCTGTTTCCATGATCTTGTAATGGTGAATAATGCTGCTGTGAACACTGATGTACAAATCTCTGTCTCTTGGTTCTAATTTCCTAAGGGTATATTCCTAACATTTGAAAAGCTAGGTAATATGGAGTTTCTATGCTCAACTTTTTGAGGAAATGCCAACTGCCTGCCAGAGTGGTTGTATCATTTTATAATCCCACCAACATTGTATGTCACACAAAAATTGTTGAAATGTTTTATTATATGTACTTAAGCACAATAAATGTCTTTAAAATATATTAATTAAAAGTTAAATTTCTCTCCTCTTTCTCTTAGGCTTGGATCAGGAGGCAGCCAGGTTCTATCGCTCAGCCATGGCCAAAATCAAGGCTTGGGACCTTCATGGCAAGAAGAAGGAGGAGCTGTTGAAACAGCTGAATGATCTGAAAGTGGAGCTTTCCTAGCTGCACATCTCCAAAGTGAAAGGCGGTGTGGCTTCTAAGCTCTCCAAAATCTGAGTTGTCTGAAAATCCATTGCCCGTGTTCTCACTGTTATTAACCAGACTCAGAAGGAGAACCTCAGAAAATACTGTAAGGGCAAGAAGTACAAACCCCTGGATCTGTGGCCCAGGAAAATACATGCCATGCGCCAAAGGTTCAACAAGCATGAGGAGAACCTGAAGACCAAGAAGCAGCAGCGAAAGAGGGCCTGTACTCGCTGCGGAAATATGTGGTCAAGGCCTGAACTTGTTAAATAAATAGAACACAAAACTAAGAAGAAAAAAAGAGAGAGACAAATTTCTAATTTATTTTACCCCAAAATTTCAAGAGAGAGAGACTGAAAAGATACGGATGTAGGACACATCCTTGGTGCACACCCTTCCCAATTTTGAACCACACAGTGTTCCTTGCTCTGTTTTGACGTCTGCCTCCTGGTCCAAGTTTAGGTTTTGCATCAGCACAATCTAGTGTCTGGGATTCCCATTCTTCTCAGAGTCAGTCACAGTTTGTTGTGATCTAAACAGTCAAATGCCTTTGCATAGTCAATGAAACACAGATAGACATTCCTCTAGTACTCATTGTTTTCAGTCAAGATCCATCTGACACTAGCTATAATATCCCTTGTACCACGGCCTCTTCTAAACTCAGCCTGCACTTCAGGCAGTTCTCCGTTGATGTGCTGTTCCAGTCGTTTTTGGATAATCTTCAGCGAAATCTTGCTTGTATGCTATATCAATTTGCTATGTTTGATAATTTCCACACTCTGTTGGACCACCATATATGCAGAACAAATTATCCAGGAGGCTGGACTCTATGAGGAGAAATGTGGCATCAGGATTGAAGTTAGACTCATCAGCAATCTGTGTTATGCAGATGACACAATTCTGTTTGCTGAAAATGAGGAGGACCAGAAGAACTTGCTGCAGAAGGCCAAGGACTGCAGCCTTCAATATAGGTTGAAGCTCAACGTCAAGAAAATAAAGATTCTCTCCACTGGGACAATTGGCAGCATCATGATAGATGGTGGAGAGACTGAGATTGTTAACAGCTTCAGTTTGCTTGGCTCTACAATCAACACTCTTAGTACCAGCAGCTAGGAAATTAAAAGACGAATTGCATTGAGAATGTCTGCTGTCAGAGACCTCTCCAAAGTACTAAAGAGCAATGATGTCAATTTGGAGACTAAAGTGCACCTGATATAGGCCATGGTCTTTGCAATTATTTGCTATGCATCAGAAAATTGGACAATGACTAGGGATTATAGAAAGAGAATTGATGCCTTTGAGCTTTGGTGCTAGAGAAGAGTATTGAATATACATGGACTTCTAGGAGAACAAACAAGTTCATCCTGGAGAGGGTGAAGCTAGGCTGCTCCTTGGTGGCAAGGATTCTGAAGCTTTGTCTGACATACTTTGGACATATTACAAGGCGAGCTAAGTCCTTGGAGAAGAATTTCATGCTTGGGAGGGTGAAGGGACAGTGCAGGAGAGGAAGACCCTTGATGAGGTGGATTGATTAGTGACTGGGGTAATAGAGATAGGTGTGTTGGAGACAATAAAATTGGCACAGGATAGAGCAGGGTTTAGGACTGTTGTACGTAGGGTCACTAGGAGTTGCAGGTGACTTGACGGCACATAACAGCAATAACAAAATTGCAAGAAGAAAATTATTTCTAGGAAAGAATACTATCTTTTTCTATGGCTTTAGGTATCTCTGACAGGGGTCTTTGAGCCCCAATTTGAGAAACACAAAATACACCATCCTTTAAGGAGGTATGCTACTTGCTCAACATCATATGACTTTAACCTGAGTTTAACTTGATGTCTCCTGACTCCGCTCTCATCATGGCTGAGACAAAGGAACTCTGGACAAAATGGAGCCCAGAAGAGAGCCACAAATGGGGAAAAGTTCACCCAAGAGGAGTGCATTTAATGTTATTATATTCCCTAACCTAGAGGAATATTTGAACAAAAACAATGAAAAAAATATTCCTCTAGGTCATATAGCCCTGGTGTGTTCACTTGCCGTACAGCAGTAACTTGTGCTTGCTGTGAGGCTGAATACTGTAACACTTATGTGTCAAATGCGTTAATGGTTGGTTATCCATGGTGGACAGTGTTGGGTGAAACTCACCCATTAAAACAAACTTGGAAGCAGAAGCAGCATCCACTTCCGTAATAGCTTGCCTCCGGAAACCCTATGAATCTGGAGAGAGGATGAAAGACACACAAGCGTTGAGGACTCTCCTTCATAGGGTCGCTATGAGTCGCCTGAGACTCGACAGCACTTAACAACAACAACTACATATTCTCCAAATTCTCTGTCCCTACCATGCTCCATGCTCTGGAAACCCCTAGGGAACTCAGTATAATCCATGTCACAAAGGACTTACTCTCTCTTGGTGGATAGTCATGGCTGAAAGGGCAATACAGCCTGGCCTGTGTATGGAAGCAGGCAGGCCAAAGTGTTCAAATCCCAAATCTAAAATGTCTTAGTTCTCCCACATTAGGCAAGCTTTTATATGTGCATATGTGTGCATCTTTAAAGACACATTATTTACTAGAGATGGTTGATTTTTAACATTTAACTCATGGCCAACAGCATTGTAAATCATGTCTGAAGGAAGCTTGTTAACAGAGATTTTCTCCATAAATCACATAATTACTGCCTCCTTGTGCTTAGAAACCCCAGCTTGCACTTCAGCACCACACTTGAAGATTATCTTAAGCAACAAAATCACCAACAAAGTTGTAAGGGGTTGGGGCGGGGAGGAGGGGAATGTAACATCAAAGAAACTGTGAAAAAGGCAAATACACTAAGAAATTATTTTAGAGGTTAAAAAATTTTAGCAAGGAGGGGAATTTGCAAACATGAAATCCACAAATAATAAGGATAAATTATAAAAGTGCTCCTTTAGATACAGTAAAACAAGACACCTGTTGGACACTAGGTTAGATATCCAGGGGTTAGGAATGTATAGGTTGAGGTTAGACTGGAGACATGTGGAGTCATGGAAAGGGTACATGTGGGAAGCCAAATATCAAATTTAATATTAATAATAAACCAACCAAATGCTATATCAGGATATGAGGGAGGCTTAATATAAGCTAGAATTCACCCTGTGGCACTAAGGCATTCCTTAAGAGTCAACATTTTTCTTAGTTTGTATTTGCTGAATCCCTCCCTCCTGAGATAAGCATAAAGTAAACAATAGAGAGGAACTTGGCCTTATCTGCAAAGTCTTCCCTTGTTTTTGTTTTCTGTTCCCTTATGATTTTCCTTTGTTTACCTTCTTATGATTCTCAATAAATACTCAGAGAGGCATGGCTTGAGGCCTCCAGTCAGCAGGAACTGCTGGCCCCCGGTTTTTTATGCTCTCCGCTCTATCTCATTATTGGTAGTCTGTCTCTCATTAATAATTATATAAATACTTTACCCTTGGTCTGCAACAGGTACAGACAACCAAAGGAGCAAAGGCAATAAGGGAGAAGAGCAAAAATTTTCCTGGCAGAACTCCCTCTGTGGCCTTGGGTTAACCATTTAGACACTCAATTTCATCTTTCCCCTGAAATCAATGAGTTTTTTAACTTTCTTGGTTTTCTTGAACAAATGATGAGCTTTCTGTGTACTAAGGGCTGTTGGAGAAATAGCAATTCAACTCAACCATCAGTTCTTAGTAGTTGTTCAAGGACAAGAACAGATGTCATCTCATTTCTCCTACACAAAGATCATTTGACATAAATACCCTCATAGGTAAGTAAACTGAAGCTGTCAATTTATTACACTCATATACACACTTGATTAAAGAGCTATGTATAATATGGGAGAGGCTAGAAAACATTATTCTGGGTGAACTAATTCAGGAGCATAAGAACAAATACCTTAATACCATTATTACAAAAACTGGTGAGATGTGTATGGCTATCCAAAGAGGGAAGGGGAGGGGATGGGGGCCTGAAAGTGGGGAGGGGGAAATCACGTGGTTGTAGAGTTTGATGGGTGGAGGGAGGGGATAAATATATATATGTATATGTGTGTGTGTGTGTGTGTGTGTGTGTGTATATATATATGAAAGAAACAGAATGTAAACAAATTATTGTATGCAAATCCATTTTTCTTTTTAATGCCTATGTCTTATTCTGACTCCTTCAAAGAACTTTATTCTCTTTGATAACTCAATGGAGAACTCTCCAGAACGCTTATCTCTACTTTTAGAGAGCTTTTTATTATCAGGAAGCCCAGACAGATGACTTGGGCCCCAGAGGGCAGAGAGTACTTTCATTTCTTAGGTTCCTTTTCTCCAGATAGTGCCTGCCCCTGGGCTCCAGACTAGGAAACACACCC
>NW_006400193.1:929133-933668 GCF_000299155.1 Elephantulus edwardii | reverse complement strand
CACCCCAGTCAGAATAGCAAAATTTAACAGAACAGCAAGCAACAAATGCTGGCGAGGTTGTGGAGAAACTGGAACCCTTAATCACAGTTGGTGGGAGTGTAAAATGGTGCAACCACTGTGGAAGGCGGTATGGCACTTTCTCAAAAAGTTGCAAATAGATATACCATTTGACGCAGCAATTCCAATACTGGGAATATATCCCAAAGAGACCATAACTGACATCCAAGCAGATGTATGCACACCCATGTTTATCACAGCTTTGTTCACAATAGCAAGGAGTTGGAAACAACCCAGGTGCCCATCAACGAACAAATGGATAGAGAAGCTGTGGTATATTTACACAATGGAATACTAGACTGCATTGAAAAACAAGGAACTCATGCAATATTATTCAAAGTGGGTGAGCCTGGAGGACATTATGTTGAGTATAATATGTCAGTCGCAAAAGGACAAATACTGCATGATGCCACTGCTGTAAAATGGGACTGATATCAGGGCTGGGATAAGACTGAGAAAAACTGGATAAATTGTGTATACTGCACTGAAACAGATGAGGGAGAGAATAATTTAAAAGCGATAGGGTATTATGGTTATCACAAGAGTCCACAATTAAGGTTGCACGGTGGAATGTACTTGGGGTGGTGGGAGGGGTGCAGGGGGATTGTGTACCAGGGAGGGAGTTTTTCTATTACTTTTCAAAGAGAGGAGCGAACTGGGATGGGGAGAAGGGCTGGGCGGGGAGAGAAGTGCAGCAATGATTGAATGGAAATCCAAAATCTCTGTAAATGTTCATTAAAATTATTAAAATTAAAAAATTGTAAAACAAAAAAATTAAAAATAACTTTAGTGATTAAAAACACCCAAACAGATGGTGCTGGAAGATTTTCTGCAGCACAAGCACAGAGTCTCTGAGGAAAAACTTTAGACTGGACGAACCCCTGATCATAGCCCTGATTCTCTGGCTGGTTCTCCCAGGCAGACATCGGGGTTGTAATGTGCACTGTGCCTGAAAGCCAGCCAGCTCCTGGGATGATTTGAAAACTCACAGCATTCAATGTGAAATGTGGAAATCCGCTTATGATTATAGTTATGAGAAGTAGGGTGGCTCAGACTCATGAGTGGCTCTTTGGAGTCAGGAAGACAGAGCTCCCAAATGCTAGTGCCCAAAGCAACTGCAGGGCTTCTTAAAGAGAAAGAGTTAATTCAGCAAGTTTCTGAGGAGATTCCCTGAAGCTTCTAATGTGCTTCTGGACAGCAGAGGAAATATTGAGTACTACTCAAAGTCTCTCACTTTTATTTCTTCCTTCCATACTCCCACTGGACTTACGTCTGAGTCTGGGAATGACGTGAGACTGAAAGGATGGTTTTAATAAAATCTTGGTTCCAAATTATTTTCATGAATTATCTCAATCTTACCAGAGGGAACTCTGGTAGCCTAGTGAGTTAGGACTTATGAGCTAACCCAAAGGCACAACCTTTCTGGTAGTTCAAGTCCTCCAAGGGAGAAAGATGGGCGATTTCTTCCCCTACAAATGGAAATTGTTTTGATGCGGTGTACTGTCGAGCCAGGAACTATCTCACATCTGGCTCTCCAATGGATTTTTCAGAGGCAGAAAATTACATCTTTCTCCCACAGAGCAGCTGGTAGGTTTGAACCATGTACCTTTAGGTTGACAGCACAACTCCTTACCACTAGGGCAGAAGAGCTCCCTCCCATGCAATTTACAGCCTCTGAAAATCTGCTAGAGGGTTAGTTGTGGAAGGAGGATCGCAGTTCCAACTTGATGGCCAACAACTGTGTGAACCTTACCAGAATCCAGTGATGCAATTATTAATTGTTAAACTAAACAAAACCAGACCTATTTCCATCAAGTCATTCTTACTCCACTGGATTTCTGAGACTGTAAATCATAACAGGACAAGACTTCTCATCTTCCTTTCATAGAACACCTAGACTCCAACCACAAGCTTTTGAGTTAGCAGCCCAATATGTAATGCACTATCAGGCCCCTCTTAACGACGAGGTTAAGTATGAGGAACAGAGCTACTAAACACAAGGTCCATGTCACCTGCACTATAAGCCTTATATGGAGCCCAACTTCTTCAATCTAATCAGAAATCCAAGTGGCCTTGAAAAAATATTATCAATCCCACTTGAAAAACAATTCCATGAAGGATTGTGTTTCAGGTACCAGTGGCTGTAAGCAAATCCGAGTCATAATGACTTAACATTTTGTGTCCTTCATGTATCTACTGTTTGTGTAACAAATAACCTGGAACCTTCATGGCCTAGAACCATATTGTTGTTATGTGCATTGATTTGGAACCAACTCATAACTGACCCTCTTGTAGGTTTACAGAAGCAGTGAATAGGAGTTTGTCTATCTTTCTCTCTTTGAGTAGTTGATGGATTCAAACTCCCTGACTTTGGGTTGGCCTTGCAGCCCTTTACTCAGCAGGCCATTGAAGCTCCCTAAGCAACGATAGCCATTCGCAGAGTTTCTAGCTGGGAGGTTTGGACTCAGAGTCTCTCATGATGTGCATGTTGTCAGCTGGGGCTGCATCATCTCAAGGCTTCCTTGAAGCTGCAGAATCTGCTCCTAAAAAGACTAGTTCTCATGACTGAGGAGACCTCAGCATAGAGACCTCCCTGTTTAACAGTCCCACAGCATGGTGGCCAGCTTCCCCGAGAAGGAGTTACCTAAAAGACAGCAAGGTGAAAGACTTTTTGGTCTGGGCTTAGAAGTTACACAGTCATTTTTGCAATATCCTATCAATCAGTCCTTGTTATATAGGAATGAATTTCCAGAGATGAGAATCTGTAGGGTTCATCTCAGAGGCTGCCTACCATACATTAGCATGGAGCCTGGCATGTCTGGTAAAAAGCAACAATGTCCCAGCTCTCTGCAAGGTCTGAGCCATATCCCCTTGCCCTAAGAACTTATATGATTTGTGTAAGGTTAAGATATAGATTGAATAAGGAGAAACCAATACAAGTTAGTGCTTGAGAGAATAAAAAACTCAGCTTGCTGAAAGTAGTCCAGGAGAGAATTGATCTACTTTACTGGTGGGCAGAGAGCCCACTGTGCCCAATTCTAACTTAGCAAGGGAAGTTCCTCAATGCTGACAGTCAGGGGCAGGGAATCTCAGGCCTCTGTGCAGCTTGCCCTGAGCCTTTAGCTGAGTGGCCAAGTGACACTGAGCTGAACCTGACACTCTCCTTCCTGACTAATGGCTGCTCTTCCAGTTTGGGACAAGCTGAAGGACTTTGGGAAAAGGAAAGAATCCCAGAGGTCATCAAATCTCATGTTTGATAGGAAGAAACTCAAATCCAGAGAGAAAAGAGGGTTATCTAAAGTCACCTGGGAAATTGGCACCTCTGTGGCACCTACTTTAGCCAAGTCTTCTCTGGAATTTTCTTACATCATGTTATTTAATCCTTAGGACAGCCCTGAACCTTAAGAATGATAAACCCCATTCTACAGGTGAGAAAACGAATGCTCACAAAAATGAAGTGGCTTATCCATAGTAGCTTAGCTAAGATGTGAACCCAGGTCTCTCTGATCCTTGTGACCTTTGGTCTTGCAGAGCCAGCAGTGGAAACATGAGAAATACTTATACCCCTGAAAGTGGTGATTCTCTGAGACCATATGTATTTTCATCCTTTTCTGGCCCTAGTGTATGCTCCCTAGATGATGCCAGGGACACATGGCTATGTTAAGCAATCCCCAGGGGAGCAGGCCCTCTCTGGGATGAAGCATGAGGTGGTGACACCAGCAAGCCTTTGGCTGCCTACCTAATCCTCATTGCAAGAAGAGTGGCCACGATGTGAAGCAATGATTGCCAAATGCATGGGGCTCAGTAGCTTAGGTGACAGTGATGAGAACTCTGGGGACCTGAGCTCTGGTACAAATGCTCATATGATCACGACCAACTTGGTGCAATGGTTTGGGTCAAGGGTTTACCAGTCAGAGGACCCGATAAACAACCCAATTTCCTTAGACACAAATACAACAAGTTTTCAGTTCAGGTTCATAGAACAGGGCACTGTTGTTATGTGTGTTCAAGTCAACTGTGACGCACAGTGACACTATGCACAATAGCTCTGAGCCCTGCCTTATTCTGAGCCAATCTCACTGCCCCTGATATACCTACTCCCTATTACCCCAGTTACTGAGTCAGTCCATCTCATCCAGGGTCTGTCTCTTCTTTTCTTTTGCTCCACCCTTCCAAGCATGATGGCCTTCTCCAAAGACTGGTCCCTCCTGGCAACATGCTCTTCAGTATGTGAGACAGAGCTTCAAAATCCTTTCCTCCAGGGAGCTCTGGTGGCCTAGTGGCAAGAAGCTGAACTGCAATCCCAGAGGTATGTGGTTTGAATCCACCAGATGCTCTGCTGAAGAAGGAGGGGCGATCTCGTCCTGTACCACTCAGATCTGATTTGATGGTATACACACACACACACACACACACACACACACACACACACACACACACACACACACACACATTTAAAAAAATCCTTTCCCATCAAC
>NW_006400193.1:925141-928302 GCF_000299155.1 Elephantulus edwardii | reverse complement strand
AGCCTAAACCTAGGTCAAAAACATATGATTAGATATTATTGCCATGACAGGAGTTCAGAATGAAGGTAGCATAGTGAAGTGGACTGGGGGGAGGGATTGAATAAGAATGAAAGAATTTTTTCTTTTACTTTTCAAAGAGAAAAGCTAATTGGGGGGTGGGGGCAGGGAGAAAAGTGCAACAATGAATGAACAAAATCCAAAGTCTCTGTAAACTTTGATTAAAATCATAAAAAAAGAAAGAAAATAGAATCTATTGATTCATTAAATTTCATATTATGATTTATAGAAGAATATCATTGACAGAGCAATTAAAAAAAAAAACCACACAAACAAACCAACTAGATTTGTTGTGATTGAAATGAAGCCTCAGGTCTGATTTTCCAAGCATCTTTCCTTCCTACTTCCATTTTTCTCAGTCCTGGAACCTTGGCATCTCTCTTTTTTCAACAGCAAAATGGAAGTAGTAGCCATTTTACAAGGTTATTTTGAGGACCAGACTTGAAAATGAGCACAGAGTGTGCTTTAAAAACACTATAAACTAGAAATCATGGGGCCACTGAGTTATTAGTATTCTTATCAAAGCTGTTGCCTCTGAGACTGTCTACCATGAGTTAGGTAGGATCCAGGATAGGCCCTGGTCAACTAAAAGGCAGACTGCTTGGGATTAGAGTAGGAAAATAAGCCCAGGGCACTTCAGTCCAATCCACCAATCCCCCTCTGGAGCTAGTGGGAACTACTAAGCAAACTCTTTGCCCAGGTTTTATGAGCTCTTTGAGCAAGTTTATACTATGACTAATTTCTATTCTTTAACTCCATGGCCACCACTACCTGCTGAGCAGGAAGTCAGTAAGACTCAGCCCCCCTTAATCACCACCACCTCCCCATGACCTGCCTCAATCACGGCTCTTTACAGTTGGGCAGAGCCGGCTGGGCCTCTTCAAACTTTCATATCTACATCAGGAGATCACTGATACAGCTAATGGTGCATTTGCCCCCTTCCACACCCTGGGCCCAGCATTCTGAGAGTCACGCAATCCCCACAGGCCTGGGCCGAAACTGACTCCCACTGCAGCAAGGCCAAAAGGCCTGGGGAGTCTATTCAATCCATAAAATATGTGAATTGAGTGGCCAGGCAGCTGCAAAGCCACATGTCAGATTTCCCTCTGCTTTCCAAGCACTGCCCTCTTCCAGCTCTCCTGCCCTTTGGCTTCCCTGCCCACCCCCTACATCTCTGTTCCCTGTCTATAAGATCTCTGTGTTACCAGAGAACCTCATTTTTTCTGTTGGAGGGAAGAAATTTGCAAACTCAATAGCCAGTCCACACAATCACTTATTCACTCAGTCGGTGCTTACCATGCATTTGTTCAGTACTTACTCATTTTCTCTGAGCCTCCCTGAGTCTACTGGGGACAGAAGTATGAATGAGATAAGGAGTATGTGCTGTTGTCATTAGTTTCCAACTCATGGTGCCCTGTGAACAGTAGAAAGAAATGTTTTCTAGCCCTGTACCATCTTCTCCATTATTGGTACATTTGTATTCATTGTTGTGGCCACAGTGTTTTGATTGTTTCCTAACCCACGGGTTTGTACCCCAATGCTATACCAGACACTATTCTGTTGTGATCCACAGGGTTTACTGATCTTTGAAAGCAAATCATTAGATTTTCTTCCCAGGATGTCTTAATGTGGAAATTCCACTGAAACCTACCCAACATACTTGAGTCTGCTGATATTTTTAACACTGGTGGCACAGCTCCCAGCATTATGGTGACATGCAAACTACCACAGTAGGACAAGTGGCAAAGAACATATAATTGAATCGGACTTGGAAGACTAGTGAAGGGAAACCATTATGGAGGCAATTATATCCCTACAAGAACAAGACACGCACACACACCCCCATCCCTTGCTTTGACCACTGGAATGTTAAGTGTGAATGACTCCATAGAAGATGGCCACTGGAAAAAGAGAGGAGTAGTACATGTAAAGGCAAAGAGGTATGAAAGAGGTACAAGTGAACAGGACCCAGGTGAAGAAGTGTCCTCACTAGGATGGCACACTAAAGTTCACTTGGAAAAAATAATGGGATAAGACAGAATCTGCAGGAATAGATGGTATACCAATTGACGTATTTCAGCTAACAGATGCTGCCCCGGATGTGCTCACCAAGTTGTGTCAAGAAATCTGGAGAACAGCCACTTGGCCAACTGACTGGAAGAGATCTATATTTGTTCCCATTCCAAAGAAGGGTGACCCAGCTGAGTGTGGAAACCACAGAACAATATCATTGATTTCACATATAAGCAAGATTCTACTGAAGATTATCCAAAAATGACTGGAACAGCACAACAGCAGAGAACTTCCAGAAGTCCAGGTTGGGTTTAGAAGGGGTTTTGGTACTAGGGATATTGTATCTGATGTTAGATGGATCTTAGCTGAAAGCAAGGAATACCAGAAGAGTGTATATCTGTGTTTCATTGATTATGCAAAGGCGTTTGACTGCGTGGATCACAACAAACTGTGGCTGACTCTGAGAAGAATGGGAATCCCAGAACATTAAATCGTGCTAATGCGAAACCTGTACTTGGACCAAGAGGCAGTCGTCAGAACAGAGCAGGGTAACACTGCGTGGTTCAAAATTGGGAAGGGTGTACACCAGGGATGTGTCCTATTCCCATACCTTTTCAACCTGTATGCAGAGCAGATTATCCGAGAGGCTGGGCTCTATGAGAAGTGTGGCATCAGGATTGGTGAAAGATCTATTAACAAACTGCCTTGTGCAGATGACACAACCCTGCTTGCTGAAACTGAGGAGGGCATCATGCACTTGCTGCAGAGGGTCAAGGACTGCAGCCTTCAGTATGGACTGAGGCTCAATGTAAAGAAGACAAATATTCTCACCACTGGACCAATTGGTAGCATTAGCATGGATGGCGAAGAGATTGAGATTGTTCACAGTTCAGTTTGCTCGGCTCCGCAATCAACACTCTTGGCATCAGCAGCCAGGAAATCAAAAAACATATTGTGATGGGAAAGTCTGCTGTTAGAAACCTCTCTAAAATACTCAAGAGCAATGGTGTGTCTCTGGACACTAAAGTGAGTCTGATACAGGCCATGGTCTTTGCAATCACTTGTTATGCATCAGAGAGTTGGACAATGAC
>NW_006400193.1:923221-925041 GCF_000299155.1 Elephantulus edwardii | reverse complement strand
TGCATCAGAGAGTTGGACAATGACCAGGGAGGATAGAAGGAGAATTGATGCCTTTGAGCTGTGGTGCTGGAGAAGAGTACTGAATGTACGATGGACTGCCAAGAAAACAAACAGATTCATCTTGGAGAGGATTAAACCAGGCTGCTCCTTGGAGGCAAGGATTCTGGGGCTTCGTCTGACATATTTTGGACATGTTGTAAGGAGGGACAGGTACTTGGAGAGGTACATCATGCTTGGGAGGGTGGAGGGACAGCGCAGGAGGGGAAGACTCTCTAAGAGGTGGATTGATTCAGTGACTGGGGTAATCGGGATGGGTGTTTCAGAGGCAGTGCGATTGGCACAGGATAGAGCAGGGTTTAGGGCTGTTGTACGTAAGGTCGTTATGAGTTTCAAGCAACTCGACGACACGTAACAACAACAAGAAGACAGAATCTAGAACCTAAAGGCCTCTTATTTTTCCTACTATTTGCATTTTTTAAAAGAAAAATCTGAAGAGAGTAGAGTTTAATCTCAAGAAATGAACATAGAAGCAGCCCAGATGTCCAACCACAAAAGAATGGATTGAGAAGTTGTGGTACATTCACACAATGGAATACAGCGCAGCACACAGGGCAATGATTTTGTAAATTACTACCTAACACGGGAGGGACTGGAGAGCATTATGCTAAGTGAAGTAACTTAGCATAGAGACAAATACTGTATAAGACCGTTACTGTAGAATGAGTATGAGGATCCGAGAAGCAGGTGGAAGCAGAGGGGTGAGAATGGGCGAGAAGGAAGGATCTTACGTATAGGGTCGCACACTTTGATGTGTCTTTGAGGGCGTGTAGGAAATGGGAAAGAGCTTGTGTGAAAATCAATATATTCAAGTGCTGTAAATAAATCTGTATAAAAGTAAAAAATAAAAAATAATTTCTAGAGGGGGTGTATTTCAGATATCAGAGGAGCAGTTATAGTAAAGAGGAGCCTTTACTTTGGTTTCATCTCAGTCCTTCATTGTGTCTTTCATGTCTAATGAGATGCAAATGGCTGCTTTAGATGGTGCTGGAAAAACCCAATAGCCAACATTGTTCTCAACGGAGAGAGTTTAAAGGCATTCCCTTTAAGAACAGGAACTAGGCAAGGATGCCCACGCTCACTTCTCTTATTCAATATTGTATTGGAAGTCTTGGTAATAACAATAAGACAAGAGAAGGAAATAAGAGATATCCAAATTGGCAAAGAGGAGGTAAAATGATCTCTCTATGCAAATGATGTGATAGTATACCTAGAAAACCCTAAAAACTCAGCAAGAAAACTATTGGATGTAGTTGGCCAATTCAGCAAAGTAGCAGGATCCAAGATCAACATACAAAAATCAGTTGGATATCTCTACAGTGACAAAGAGAATACAGAGCCTAAATTAAGAAAAATAATACCCCTCACAAGATTAAATACTTGGGAGTAAATCTAACCAGAAACACAAAGGATCTACTCAAAGAAAATTACAAAACATTACTACAAGAAACAAAAAGAGACCTGGAGAAGTGACACAATATCCCTTGCTCATGGATAGGAAAACTCAATATTGTGAAAACGACAATACTACCAAAGGTAATTTACACGTTCAATGCAATCCCAATAAAAATACCAATCCCATTCTTCAAGGAGATGGAAAAGATAATCTCCAGTTTCATTTCGAATGGAAAGAAGCCCCGAATAAGCAAAGCACTCCTTAAAAACAGAAAAAAGGTAGGAGGCATCTCACTCCCTGATTTCAAATCCTACTACACTGCCGTGGTAATTAAGACAGCATGGTACATACACAAAAACCAACTCAA
>NW_006400193.1:900052-915206 GCF_000299155.1 Elephantulus edwardii | reverse complement strand
GGGACACACTGACAAAGGAGATTAATCAGAACTGGCTTTGACAAGCACTGTGGCAATTGGACAATTAAAACAGACATGGGGGAAAAAAGAATGAACTGGGGATGAGGGTGGAGAAAAGAGTGCAACAATGAATGAATGAAAACCCAAAATCTCTGTAAATGTTCATTAAAACTAATAAAATTTAATTTAAAAAAAAAAGAAAAAAAATCCTTTCCTCCAAGGAGCAACCTGGTTTCACCCTCTCTGGGACAGATCTGCTTGTTCTTTTGGCAGTCCATGGTATGTTCAGTGCTCTTCTCTGGTACCATAACTCAAAGACATCAGTTCTTATTCTGTTACCCTTAGTCATTGTCCAATTCTCTGATGTCCAGTTCTTCTTGTCCTGTTCTCTGATGCAAGTAAGTGCAAAGACAATAGCCTGGATCAGTCATACAGTCTCAGCTATCAGTCTCTAGACTGACATTGTTTTGAAACTCATGAAAGGTCTCTGACAGCATATTTTCCCAGTGCAGTTCTTCTTTTGATTTCCTGACCATTGGTGCCAAGAGTGTTGATTGTGGAACTGAACAAGATAAAATTTTAAGCAATCTCAATTTCTTCTCCATCTATCATAGTGCTTCCAATTGGCCCAATAGTGAGAATCTTTGTTGAGCTTCAATCCGTACTGAAGACTACAGTCCTTGGCCTTCTGTAGAAAACACTTCAAGTTCTCCGCAATTTCAGCAAGCAAAGTTGTGCATCTGCTTAACATAGGTTGTTGATGATTCTTCCTCTGATCCTGATTGCCACATTCTTCCTCATAAAGTCTAGCCTCCCAAATTATCTATTCTACTTATAGATTGAAAAGGTATAGAGAAAAGATACATCCCTGACACATTCCTTTGCTGATTTTGAACCATGCAGTGTTTCCTTACTCTGTTCTGGTGACTACTTCCTGGTCCAAGTATAGTTTTGCATGAGCACAATTAGGTGTTTTGGGATTCCCATTCTTCTCAAGGTTAGCCACAGTTTGTTGTGATCCACATAGTCAAATGCCTTTGTGTAATCAAGGAAACACAAATAGATATTCCTTTAGTACTTTCTGCTTTCAGCCAAGATACATCCAGTATTGGCTATAATGTCCCTAGTAGAGTGTAAATCCAGATTACACTCTACTGATGTACTGTTCCAGTTGTTTTTGGATAAACTTCAGCAGGATTTTGCTTGCACGTGATATTAGTGGTATTGTTCGACAATTTCCACATTCTGTTGAGTCGTGTGTTTTTTAAAAAATAGGTATAAAAATTAATCCCTTCCAATCAGTTGGCCAGGTATTTGCCCTCCAAATTTCTTGCACAAGCTGGTAAACACATCCAGGGCAGCATCTGTTTGTGGAAATATAGAATTGGTATTCCATCAATTCCTGGGCCTTCTTTTTTGCTGGTTCCTTCAGAGCAGCCTGAACTTCCTCCTTTATGACAATTGCCTCTTGAACATAAGTTGTTTCAGGAAATTCCTCTGTGTCAGCCAATTCTTTTGGTATAGTGATTCTGTACTCCTTCCATCTTCTTTTGATGTTCAACATTATGCTCATAGCATTTTTAAGCATGCCACTCGGCACTTGAATTTGTTTTTCAATTCTCTCAGCTCAAGAAATGCTAAGTGAGTTCATCCCTTTTGGTTTTCAGACTCAAGCTGTTTGCATATTCAATTATAATGCTTTGCTTTGTCTTCCCAAGCTGTCCTTTGAAATATTCTATTCAGCTCCTTAACTTCTTGATTTCTTCCTTTTGCTTTGGCTTCTTGATGTTCTAGAGCAATATTCAGAGTCTCTTCTAACATCTATCTCAGTCTTTTCTTCCTCCTCTGTCTTTGTAATGACCTTTTGCATTCTTCATAGATGATATTCTTGATATCCTCTGATAGCTCGTTTGGTCTTCGTTCGTTAATGTTCAAAGCCTCAAATCTGTTCCTGAGATGGTTTTGAAATTCAGGTGGCATAGACTCAAAGTTACATTTTGGTTCTTGTGGGTTTGATTTCATTTTCTTTAGCTTGAGCCTGAATATTTGGTGGGCTCTTCCACCATCAGCACCTTATCTAATTGTCACAGCTGATACTGAGATTCTCCAATAATTCTTTCCACATATGCAATCAATCTGATTCCTGTGTAAAGCATCAGGTGATATCCATGTGTATAGTCACAATTTGTTTTTCTTATAAAAGATATTTGCCATGAATAAATCATTGGGTGTACAAAATTCTATCATTCTGTTTCCAGCCTCGTTTCTGTCACCGAGTCCATGTTTTCCTTCTTTCTATACCTAACTTGCATGCCAGTCACCCATTATTATTAATGCATCTTGGTTGCAGGTTAGATTGATTTCTGACTGCAAAAGTTGGTAGAAATCTTCTATTTCCTCCTCTTTGGCTATGGTTGTTGATTATATATTTGAATGTTAGTGGTATTAACAGATCTTCCAATATGCGTGTGGCTATTATCCTGTCATGCACAACATTGTACTTCAAAATTGATCTAGAAATGGTCTTTTTAACTATGAATGAGACCCCATTTTCCCTCACCTTTTCTTTTCAGGCCTAGTAGATCATGTGATTGTCTGATTCATAATGTCCCATGCCAATCCATCTCATTTCATCAATGCCTGGTATGTCAATATTTATGCATTCTATTTCTTCCTTAACAATATCCAGTCTTCCTACATTCACACTTCTCACATTCCATGTTCCATCACTTGTGTGTGTTTGCAGCTGTTCCTCCTCTTTAGTGTTTCCCAGTCTTTAGAGTGTCATATCTGCTAGTCTAATCTGAGTGTGCTCTATTGTACATAGGGTTTTCAAAGGCCTGTTGTTTTACAAGTAGATGGCCAATCCTTCTTCACATACATTATTTTATGTCTTCACAGCAGCCCTGAGATGGAAGGTATCATCACCTCCTTTAAAAATTGGGGAAACTGAGACCCAGATAGGAGAGACAACATACTCAAGTCACAGAGTTATTGAGTGTCAGAGTCAGAATTTGAAACCAATTCTAGCTTGACCCTAGTATCTGTTTATATTCTAAGACCAGGGCTTCTGGTACTGAGTATGCATGATAGTGCAGAAAGTCATTTCTTTGTGCTTGTAACAGCACTCTTTTATAGTGATAGTTCAGCTCTGCAGTGTAACTCAGGGGTTAAATTCTAGGTGATAAGTGCCTGGCAACTTGAATTCAAATTCTCATCTACTTCTTACTAGTTTGAGGGTTTTGGACAAGTCATTTGGCTTTTAAGAGTTTGCTTGCTCACACCTCCAGGTTAGAGATTCTCAAACATACAGCAATGTGTTGTAAAATGAAGGAGCCAATGCCTCTGGTGCGCCTAGGAGTAAATGTCTTTTGAGGTGCCTTAGAAAAAAGTCCTTTTGACCTGCTTCTGAAAGATCACAGCCATAGACTTGGAGCACTGGCACACAGGTTGTCACCATAAGTCTGAATTGACCTGGCAGTAACTACATTGTGTTTTGGTGTTCTGGTTTGTAGAAAACCAAATGCATCAAGAGATGAGTATTTGTTACTCAATTTATGCTCCATACTTAAAGGGGGCTAGAGATCAAAGATGAGGGGCTCCATAGTTGGGAACTTGAGGTCTTCATGAGCCTTTTGTGAAGAGCCATGGTCAATAATTGTTACATCTGCCTAACATATAGCCTGGCAAGTTACAATGAATAACCAGCTAAGAATCAGTTCAAATATTGCCTCTGAGAAGTCTCCATAACTTCACCCACTCCTCCAAAGCATAACCAATTGTCTTAGCTCCCTTGTTCTCTCCATACCACAGACTGGAGTGGAATGCTGCCTCTATAACTTTCTGGCTATGAGGCCTCTTTGAACTTCAGTGTTTTTATCTGTAAAATAAAAATTATTAACTCTTTCGCCTAAAAGTTATTTTGAGTATTCTATAAATTTTAGCTGTGAGTCCCTCATCAGATGTGTTATTGCTAATTTTTCCCCCCACTCTGTAGGCTTCTCCTTTTAGCCTGTTGAAGTTTTTGATGTGCATAAAGATTTTATTTTGAGAAGATTCTATTTATCTATTTTTATCTTCTCTTGGCTCTATGTTTTTATTTTTATTTTTTAATTATTATTATTTTTTTATGTGTGTTCCATCAAATCACATCTGACTGGTACAGGAGGAGATGGGAGGAGATTGCTCTTCTTTCTCCAGCAGAGCATCTGGTGGATACAAACTGAGTACCTCTGGGATTGCAGCACAGCTTCTTGCCACTAGGCCACCAGAGCTCCCTTGGCTGTATGTTTTTAATTATGCTTGAAAGTCTATTTATGCTATAGATTAGGACTTCTAGAATTGTTCCTAGTTTGTTGGTTTTGTTTTTTTTTTTTCCTTATGGACTCTATAGTAGTACATTCACACAATGGAATATTATGCAACATTGAAAAAAATGAACTTGTAAAACACTACACAACATGGATGAATCTGGAAGACATTATGTGAGTGAAATATCTCAGTCACAAAAGGACAAATATTGCATAGAATTTCTGTTATAAAAAGAAGATTGACATAGGGAGGTGTTGGAGAAGGGGAAAAGAGTGGATAGATAATAAACACTGCACCAGAATAGGTGAAAGAAAGGACTATTTGAAAGGAATGGATGATTAAGCATTATATGTATGACAATCAACAATCTCAAACAAATTGTGTATTACAAAGTGAATTGAAAAGAGAGAGGACTAGGAGGAAGGATAAAAATGTGTCACAATAAATGAAAACCTAGTCTTTCTGTAAACCTTTAAAATCACAACTTAAAAAAAAGAGTTATTATGAGAATGAAATTCTGATTCACAAAATAACTGATTAACTCTTAACACAGAGACTGACATAAAACAGTTAATCCAAGTAGCACTGTGATTGTTAGTATCATCCTTGTTATTTTGTGCATATCCACTTTTTTCAAGGTTGCTTCTCATCTTTGGTCCTCAGAAGAGAGACGTTATGAATAGACACTTCACAAAAGACGATATTCACATGGCCAAAAAAAACCCACCAAAAACAACCAAACAAACCCACAAGAAGAAATGCTCAAAATCCCTAGCTATCAGAGAGATGCCAATCAAAACAACTATGAGATATTATCTCACGCCAGCATTAATTGCAAAAGATCAACAGGGCAACAAACAACAGACACTGGTGAGGTTGTGAAGAGATTGAAATCCCAACTCACTGATGGTGGGAATGTAAAATGGTACAGCCACAATGGAAGGCAGTCTGGCAGTTTCTCAAAAAGCTGGAAATAGAAACACCACTTGACCCAGCAATTCCACTCCTGGCAATATACCCTAAAGAAACCAGAGCTATGACTCAAACAGATGTATTCACACCCATGATTATAGCTGCATTATTCACGATAACAAAGAGATGGAAGCAACCTGAGTGGCCATCAATAAACAAATAGAAAAACGATGATACATTGATACATTCACACAACGGAATACTACGCAGCACTGAAAAACAGTGAGCTCCTAAAACATCACACAATATGGACATTATGTGGGTTTGGTGGGGTTTTTTGTTGTGGGGTTTGTTTTGTTTGGGTTTTTTTTTGGTGGTTTGGTTTGGTTTTTGCCTGGATGATATTATGTTGAGTGAAATATCTCAGTCACAAAAAGGACAAATACTGAATAACATCACTGTTATGAAATAAGACAGACATGAGAGGGGTTGGAGAAAGTATGAGAAAAGGGTGGATAGTTAATAAACACAGCAATAGGACAGATGAGGGGAAGAACTGTCTGAAAGGAATATACGATTAGTCATTATATGTATGACAACAATCTGGAGAAAAGATGCACTGTGAGATGGGCTGGGGTGAGGGAGAAAGTGTGCAATAAAATGAATTTTTTTTAATTACACAATTAAAAAAATAAGGAAGAACATGAAAGTGTGGTCTCTATTGAGTACCTGTTATAAGCCAATCTCCATCTGAAGACTTTGTATTCATAATCAGTGCCATTTATTAACCCTGGTTGACAGCTCCCTTCAAAGATCACATTTCCCTAATTCATACAGAGAAATAAACTGAAATTCAGCAAGGTTAAGTAACTTTCAAAAAACTATATAGCGGGGAGCTCTGGTGGCCTAGTGGCAAGGAACTGCAACGACAATCCCAGAGGCCCACGGTTCAAACCCACCAGACGCTCTGCCAGGAAAGGAGGGACAATCTCCTCCTGTACCAGTCAGATCTGATTTGAAGGTACACGCACACAAAAAAATACTAAAAAAAAAATTAAAAAGAAAATCTGGGCTTTATTTAAAAAAAAAAAAACTATATAGAAGGAAAGAACTGGGTTCAAACCACCTCTGTCTGAAGATGCTTGTGGCCCTTCCTCCAAACCTGCCACAATCATCTCTAAAACAAAAAGCTAGTGTAATATGGAGTCAGTAAATGACTGTAGATGAATAATCATAATTAAGGAACATTTTAACTTAATAACATAGGTGTGGCACTGAGTACTTTTCAGTGTAGTCTAAGAGCTGTACATAAGAGCACTTTTACTAAAGATTGATACAAGTGCTAACATTGGGATGGATGAGGATTTGATGAACATCCTTGGAATCTGGTCCCACCCTCCTTGTTTAGCCAACCTTATTACTTAGTATAGACTCCCTTCTGTCTGACCTGTCCTCAATTCATCCCGGCTTCGTCATCACTGCCAGGCCTTGTTTACACCACCCCCCAACCAGAATGTTCTTCCTTCTCATTTATCCAGGAAGGACTTACAGCAAGGGCGGGGTTAATTTCTTCCTCATCTTCTGAAAATATTTAGATTGTTTGTGTTTTTATGTTGCTGTTGTTGTTATCTGCCATTGAATCACCTGCAGCTCGTAGTGACCCTTTGTACAACAGCTCTGAAGCCTGCCCTGTCCTGAGCCAATCTCACTGACTCCAGCACACCTTACCTCCATTGCCCTAGTCACTGTATCAATCCATCTCATCTGGGGTCTTCCTTTCTTGCACTGTTCCTCCACCCTTCCGAGCATGATGTCCTTCTCTAAGGACATGCCCAAGGCATGTGAGATGGAGATTCAAAATCCTAGCCTCCAAGGAGAAACTTGGTTTCACTCTCTTCAAGAAAGACCTATTTGTTTTCTTGGCAGTCCATGGTTCAAGACTCTTCTCCAGCACCACAACTCAAAGGCATTGATTCTTCTTCAGTCATCCTTAGTCATTGTCCAGTTCTCTTATGCATAGCAAGTAATTAATATTTTTATAGAAAAAAAAGTCAGTAGGGTCAAATGAAAAGAAGATATTACAACTGCCACAAACATTCCTTAAGCTTTTTGTGCTCCTTGGGCTCCATATACTGATTTTTTCATGAGTAGATATCTAGATCTTTTCTGTGGGATTCAAACCAATTTTTTAGTAAGCAGTGAGTGTATCAGTCATGTACATTCATATAAGGTACACTTAAATGAATTTTCATGAAAACATTTTTTATGACAGAAGTAAAATTCATGTTCATTGTTGTGTGCCATCAAGTTGGAATTGACTTATTGTCAACCTTCCAGCAAGTTTGCAGAGGCAGTAAACCACATGGGAGGCAATCTCCTCCTGTGCTATTTACTACCTCTAAAAACTCACTGGAAGTCAGCTATGAGTCACTTCCAACTGGACAGCACACAGGAACAATAGATGGTAAACTTCATCTCGCATACATTAGACATGTTGTCAGGAGGGGCCAGTCCTTGGGAAAAGGTGGAAAATCAAGGAAAGAGATGATCCTCAACAAGGTGAGTTGGCACAGTGACTATAACAATGGACCAGAGCATGTCAGAGGATCGGGTAAGGTTCCCATATTTTTTCCACAGGGTAGCTGTAAGTTGTAGTTGAGTTGAAAGTACCTAACAACAGCTGCCTGAGTGGTGCAAACAGTGAAGTACTCATCTACTAACTAAAAGTTTGATACCTTAAATGAACCCAAATGTGCCTTGGAAGAAAGGCCTGATGATCCACTTCTAAACGTTCACAGCCATGGACAACCTGGTGGAGCACAGCTCAAATACACAGCCATGCACAACCTGGTGGAGCATAGTTCTACTCTGACAAACATGTGGTCACCATAAATCTGAATTGACTTGACAGCAACTACATTGGTTTTTGTTATTGTTATTTACCCAAAATAAAGATAGCAAACTCAATTCTGTTGAGTCAAGTTCAACTCATAGTGAATTTCAATCAAGTTTCCAAAGTAGTATTTGTTTATGGTAGGAGACATCCCATCTTTCTCCCATGTCAGCCCAACATGTTACATACTATGCCAACAGGATTCATTGTTTCTATAAAGGGATACAAAACATACAAGGAGACTTCATTTTTTTCTTGTTGTGTACCATCAAGTCAGAACTGACTTAGAGCTTGATACTCCAGCAGGTTTCATAAGTAGTAAATCACATATAGGTAGAATATTTAATGATTCAGGAAGCATTGAAAGAAGAAGGAAGGAGTATACAGAGTCATAGTATGAAAAAAAATAAATTGACTGACACAGAAGAATTTCAAGAAATAACATAAGATCAAGAGGCAATGGTGATGAAGGAGAAAGTTCAGGACTTGACAAAAGATAAAGCCCCAGGAATTAATGGAATACCAATTGACATATTTCAAAAAATAGATGCTGCCCTGGACATGCTCACCAGTTTGTGCCAAGAAATCTGGAGGAACCTGGCAACTGACTGGAAGAGAACCATATGTATTCCCATTCCAAAACACAGGACGAAACAGGGTGTGGAAATTAACACAGTATCACTCATAACACACTCTAGCAAAATCCTGCTGCAGATTATCTAGAAACAACTGGAACAGTACATTGAAAGACAGCTACCAGAAATATCTCCAATATTAGATGGATCTTGGCAGAAAGCAAAGAGTGCCAGAAGGATATCTATCTGTGTTTCAAAGGCTTTCGACTGTGTGAATCACAACAAATCGTGGTTGGCCTTGAGAAGAATGGGAATCCTAGAACACTCAATTGTGCTTATGCAAAACCTGTACTTGGACCAGAAACAGCGGGGAAACACTACATGGTTCAAAATCAGGAACTGAGTGAATTAGAAATGCATCCTATCTCCATACCTTTTGAATCTATATGCAGAACAGATCATTTGGCAGGCTCAGCTTTATGAAGAAAAAGGTGGTATCAGAACTAGAGGAAGACTTATCCACACATACATTATGCAAATGACCCAACATTTCTTGCTAGAACTGAGTTAGACCTGAAGCATTTGCTGCAGAGGGTCAAGGACTGTAGTCTTCAGTATGGATTGAAGCTTAACATCAAGAAGACAAAGATTATCATCACTGGGTGGCAGCCCTACGATGGATGGAGAGGAGATTGAGGTTATTAACAGTTACAGCTTGCTCGACTACACAATCAGCATTTTTGGTACCAGCAGTTAGGAAATCAAAAGATTAATTGCATTAGGTAAATCTGCTGTCAGGGACCTTTCCAGAGTACTGAGAAGCAACAATATCAGTCAGGAGATGAAGGTGCTCCTGATGCAGTCCATGGTGTTTTCAGTTACTTGCTATGCGTCAGAGAGCTGGATGACTAAGGATGATAGAAGAACTGATGCCTTTGAGTGGTGGTGCTGGAAAAGAGTTTTAAACACATCATAGACTTCCAAGAAAACAGGTTTGTCTTGGAGAAGACTAAGTTTTTCCTTGGAGGCTAGGATTTTGAATCTCCATCTCTCATACTTTGGGTATATGGTCAGGAGGGACTGATCCTTGGAGGACATCATGGTCAAAAGGGTGGAGGGACAGTACAGGAGAGGAAGATCCTGGATGAGATGGATTGATACAGTGACTAAGGCAATGAGGGGAGGTGTATTGGAGTCAGTGAGATTGGCTCAGGACAGGGCAGGTTTCAGAGCTATTGTACATAGGGTCACTATGAGTTGCAGGTGACTTAATGGCACATTACACAACAACATCAACAAATCACATAGAAGAAGTCTGCCAGTCTTTCTGCTGCTGAGTAGTTGGTGAATTTGAAATGCAGACCTTTGGGTTGGTAGCATAACTCCTTGCCAATAAGCCAACAGAGCTTCCATTTTATTGTATTATGTTTTGCAATTCCAGATACTAAGTTATTGGGGTGTTTTGGGTGTTTTTTTCAAAGTTTATAACAAGTCTATGAGTGCCATTTTTCAATACCTTGGGTTCCTTTGGTATCTCTGTATCACATTTTGGTGATTCTACTATATTGTAAACTTTCTCATAACACTCGTACCAAACTACAGTATAATGTAAATATAACTTTTAAATACACTGGGAGAAAAAGAAAAATCCACGTGACTAACTTTATTGCAATATTTTGCTTTATTGAGGTGGTCTGGAACTGAATCCACATCTCCAGGGTACATCTGTAAGAGGTTCCATGGTATTCAAGTATAAAAATATTTGCATTTTTCTAAATCAAGTAAATATTTTTTATTTTTTTAATAATTTTAATGAACATTGACAGAGATTTTGGATTTCCATTCATTCATTGCTGCACTTATCTCCCTGCCCAGCCCTCCCTCCTCTCTTTGAAAAGTAAAATAAACCCTATCTCCCTGGTATACAATCCCCCCACACCCCTCCCACCGCCCCAAGTACATTCCACTATGCAACCTTAATTGTGGACTCTTGTGATAACCATAATACCCTATCATACATCTCTTTTAAATTATTCTCTCCCTCATCTGTTTCAGTGCAGTACACACAATTTATCCAGTTTTTCTCAGTCTGATATCAGTCCGATTTTACAGCAGTGGCATCATGCAGTATTTGTCCTTTTGCAACTGAGATATTTCACTCAGCTTAATGTCCTCCAGGCTCACCCATTTCGAATAATATTGCATGAGTTCCTTGTTTTTCAATGCAGCATAGTATTTCATTGTGTGAATATACCACAGCTTCTCTATCCATTCATTTGTTGATGGACACCTGGGTTGTTTCCAACTCCTTGTTATTGTGAACAAAGCCGCAATAAACATGTGTGTGCATATATCTGCTTGGATGTCAGTTATGGTCTCTTTGGGATATATTCCCAGTATTGGAATTGCTGCGTCAAATGGTATCTCTATTTGCAACTTTTTGAGAAAGTGCCATACCGCCTTCCACAGTGGTTGCACCATTTACACGCCCACCAACAGTGAATAAGAGTTCCAGTTTCTCCACAACCTCGCCAGCATTTGTTGCTTGCTGTTCTGTTAAATTTTGCTATTCTGACTGGGGTGAAATGATATCTCATAGTTGTTTTGAGTAAATATGTTTTGAAGGCAGAGCTCATCTGGAAAGTTCAGGAAGGTCTGAAAATGTTCAGTCTCTCATGGTTGCTTCTAAAATACTCTTCAGTCATTCAAAACCACTGATTGCAGGTCAAGCCAGGGTGGGAGGGTGGCTGTTTTTGTAAGGTGCTGTCAAGGATATTATGACTCATAGCATCTCTGTGAACAGCATATCTGAACACTGTCCTATTTTGTGCCATCCTCACAATCTCCAATACCCTCAAGCCCATTGCTGCAGTCACTGTACCAATCCACCTGGTGGAGTACATTCCTATTTTTTGGTACCTCTCTACCTTCCTGAGCATGACGTCCTTCACCAAGGAACAATCTCTTCTAATGACATGTACAAAGTATGCACTCTGGCTATACTTTCTCCAAGATATATTTGTTTGCTCCTTTGGCAGTCCATGGAAACTTCAGCTTTCTTCTCCAACACCACTGTTCAAAAGAGCCACAGTTCTTTTGTCATCCTTAGTCATTGTTCAGCTATCAGATGCATAGCATGTTACTGAAAGGACCATGGCTTGAATCAAGCATACCTTAGTCCTCAAACTGACATTATTACACCAGCCAAATTCTGCGTGTTTTCTGGTTTGAGGTTGAGACTAGGGTGTGGCTCTATCTCATAATAGAGTGTGAGTTGATGAGATTTGGCCTCACCTTTCTTTAAAAAAGGCTTTTGGCTGCCAGTCTGGGGCTATTTCCAGGCTGGAAATATGAGCAGGCTTGGAGGCAGGAATGGCATCCACTTCAAACAAAGGCTTCAAGAAAAACAAACAAACAAACCAAGAAGCAACAAACTACTCAACAAACAAACAAACAAACAAACAAAAGCTTCCCTCTGGAAACTCTGAACTTGGAGATAAGATGAAAGTTTTGCATTCAAGACTTTCATTCATAGGGTCGCTATGGGTCATCTACGGCACTTAACAACAACAATAATAATTTGGAAAGGTTCGTGACTACAGACTTTCACAGTGCAACATGTTTCCTAATCTCCTAACTGTTGGTACCTAGGGGAAGAGTCCTTTATCAATGACTCAGGCTGTGGTTTTAGTGTCAACATCCACAGGCTTCCATGCAGTCCTTCAACCCTTCCATTTCTCCCAGGCTGCCTTCTGGTCCCTACTAGTCTCAAGAAATACAATACTTTTTATCCAGAGTTGAGTCCATCTCTTGTATTTTTCTTCATCCCAAACAGTCTAGCTCTATTACTTCAGAGGTATAAATATTAAGGGGGAGAAAGAGAAGTAACTTCTTCACCTTATTTGAAATGGGAAATGATTCTGTTCATTCTTTTTTATTTTTCTTACATTAGTGAGAACAAGTCATAAATTAATATACCAACAAATTGTCCTTCCAAAAACCTATAACAACATTAAGTAAAAATGTGGTTTCCCCACTTTGTAAAAGTTTTCATTCCCTCTTTCCCACCATTGTTTTGTCTTTTATTTAAACTCTCCTTCTACTTGTCAGATCACTTCCATGGTCCTACAAGCACCAACTGGCCTCCTCCTCTATTAGAAGACCTTGGAGCTCCCTGGAGAAGGTAACTTGGGGTAACTCAGACCACTGCTGCTGGAGCTGTACTTGGATGAACCTTGGGCACATATGTCAAGCCCCAAGGTGCGCAAGATCTGTATCAGCCTTGGCAGTGATTGGGAGGTCAAGCAGAAGCAATTCTTGTAGGAGCTGAGAATCTGGACAGGAAACATCTATTCCCTTATCTTATCTTCAATAGTACAACACAGAGATTCCCTTCTAGGACAGGTCCATGCAATCAGAGCCGCAAGTGCCTGAGATGAAGAGTGAGCCTAGCGTTTATGTCTATAGTAGTTGTTGCTGTTGTTGTTGTTATGTGCCATCGAGTTGCTTGTGACTCATAGTGACTCACAGTACCAGAGCCCTAAACGCCGTTCTATCCTGTGCCAACATAGCCATCTTAAACACACTCATTCTCACCATTTCAGTCACAGAATTGATCCATCTCATCGAAGGTCTTTCTCTCCTGCACCACGCCTCTACTCTGCCAAACATGATGTCCCTTTTCAAGGACCTGTCTCTCCTTGTAACGTGCCCAAAGTATGTCAAACGAAGCTTCAGAATACCATGGAGAAAAATTCAGGAGAGGCTTCAGCAGAATTTTCTGTAGATGGAATTATATGGATGCCTAAGGCCAACAAAGATTTCCAACACTTATAGAAATATCTGTGCAAAATGGCCTAAGAGTAGGCTGTGAAGAACTAGAGGTCATGAATTATCTAAAGACTTTGAAGTGAAGTATGAGGCTGTCACTAACTCAGTGACCTCAATAGTAGAGTTGGCCTCAACTCATGAAAATTTTTCTGTAACCCCAAAATGCCACACCAACTCCAAGGGAGTCTGCATGACAAAATCACCTGATTGAGGCGAAAACTTCAAGGAAGTCAGCCTCTCGGAACGTGTGCTTTCTCCGTGATTGTTCTTGGCCTTTCTGTAATTTCTCTTCTACTGTCTCTTTGTGTTTTCTATGTGGAAAAGGGAAAAAAGGAAGAAAGAAGAAGGAGAATTAGAATGACTTAGAATTAAAATCATCAAGATCACTTGACTGTTTGTCTTGTGTTCTTTTCATTGTCCCTTCGCCGAACTTCTACCCACCTTCGTGTTCCCTCTTCGAGACCCTAGACCTCAGGCTTCAAGCCCCTCCTGACTGGAGCAGCCCGTGGCACCAAAATCCATACTCTTAGTGATTTTAGAGTCACTCATAGACATATTCAGAGCAGCAAAAAATAGTTACCTGATGGGCATATTCCCAGCAGAGGTCAGACATTCTGATTTTCAGCTCTAAACACAGACCAGTGTGCTGTTTGTAACCTTTTCTTGTCACAATAGTCATCTTTTCATGGTTTTTGTTGGTGATCTCACAGTTTTAAAAGGTTCTTAAGTGTAGGGCTGACATACTTATAGTGTCCCTGCATGCAAGAAGGCTGAGATATGCCTGAAGGGAAAAAAAGCATGTGCCAACTATTCTTGGTTCATGCGAGAGCTATTCTGCTGTTGATCAAGAATTCAATATTAATGAATCAATAATACATAATAAATATGTTTAAAGGAACACACACAAAGCAATGTTACACAGTGTTCAGTAGATAAAAATGTAGTGAGCAGAGGCTCACAGAAACCTAGTTCTGTATTTTCCATGGAATAGCAACTCAGTATTAGAATTTAACATGCCCAAAGACATCATTGAGTATAGCTTCTACAAACAATAAGACTCGGCTGTAAAGTCAGTATCTGATTAGAACTTGCTACTTTATTCAACCAGGCAGTCTCAGGAGGGGTCTACTAAAGGTCTCTCACATTCTCTTTCTCAAAGCCTTTTCACTTGTTTAAACACCTTCCATGGGTGCCCAAGGCCTTATGATAAAGTTATTTATCATATGTGAATACCCCACCACACGTAGACTTCAGCTGTCCTGTCCGGTCTCACCTTCCACTTGCACCTTACACATTCTGTGCCCTGGCTACATTACTGCTAACAGTCAGTTAATTCATCCTCCAAGTCACCAACCCTGACTCTTTCCATTTAGTCTAATCCTTGTCAAATTCAAAACTATAATTATTTTTGTCTGTATAAACTAGAAAATTTGGAATAAGTCATTTTTTAAGCCATGTTTGCTCAATGCCCTGCATTTGCTAAAACTCAAATTCATTCTCTTCCTTGCATGTGAAATCAATAATATTGTTCTGTAGTTTCCACACTCAGTTGGGTCACCCTTTTTTGGAATGGAAACAAATATAGATCTCTTCTAGTCAGTTGGCCAAGTGGTTGTTCTCCAGATTTCTTGAC
>NW_006400193.1:897517-898212 GCF_000299155.1 Elephantulus edwardii | reverse complement strand
GAAGACCCTCTATGAGATGGATTGATTCAGTGACTGGGGTAATCGGGATGGGTCTGTCAGAGGCAATGCGATTGGCACATGATAGAGCAGGGTTTGTGGCTGTTGTACATAGGGTCGCTATGAGTCACAAATGACTCGATGGCACATAACAACAACAACAAACTCATTGCCATTGAGTCAGAACTGGTTCAGCTGATCATCCAAAGAGTTTTCAGTCGCTCGAAATCACAACAGGAGGAGACTTCTCATCCTTCTTCCAAGGAGTCACTGGTAGATTGGAAGTGCCAGAGAGATGCGGCCTTTGGGTTAGCAGTGCCATTTCTTATCCAGTAGGCTGCTAGAGCTCCCTTTCCTGAATTCAATAGAAGCTTAGTAAACATCTGGTCACTGACATAAATGATGGTTCTGTATAAGATCTGTAGTCACTACAACAACCTAAAAAACTAGACAATAGTAAGCTACTTCCCAGTTACCAGAATTCATCCCCAATCAAGTTCAAAGAAAGAGCTATTTCTAATGTACTTAAATATGTCTAACGTGTGTAAGCTTTTAAAAAAGCCATGCTACAATATTGTATTAGAAGTCCTAGCGATAGCAATAAGAGAAGAGAAAGACATTAGAGGTATACAAATTGGAAAAGAGGAAGTAATATTATCCCTCTATGCAGATGACATGATAGTATACTTAGAAAACCC
>NW_006400193.1:877112-892967 GCF_000299155.1 Elephantulus edwardii | reverse complement strand
CCAACCAAGCAGATATATGCACACCCATGTTCATCAAGGCTTTGTTCACAATAGCAAGGAGTTGGAAACAACCTAAGTTCCCATTAACAAATGAATGGATAGAGAAGCTGTGGTATATTCACACAATAGAACACTACGCTGCTTTGAAAAGCAAGGAACTCATGCAATATTATTCAAGATGGGTGATTCTGGATGACATTATACTGAGTGAAGTATCTCAGTCACAAAAGGACAAACATTGCATAGTGCCACTGTTGTAGAATGGGACTGACATCAGAATTGGGGTAAGACTGAGAAAAACCTGATAAGTTATGTATTTTTGTTGTTGTTGTTATGTGCCACCGAGTCTTTGCAACTCATAGCGACAAGAGCCCTAAACGCCATTCTATCCTGTGTCAACCTCGATGTCTCAAACACATTCATTCCCACCACTCCACTCACAGAATAGATCCATCTCATCGAGCGTCTTCCTCTCCTTCGCTGCCCCTCCACTCTCCCAAACATGATGTCCCTCTCCAAGGACCAGTCCCTCCTTGCAACACGCCCAAAGAATGTCAGATAAAACTTCAGAATCCTTGACTCCAGGGAACATTCTGGCTTCACCCTCTCCAGGACAAACTTTTTTGTTCTCCTAGCAGTTCATGGTATATTCAACACTCTTCTCCAGCACCACAGCTCAAAGGCATCAATTCTCTTTCTGTCATCCCTAGTCACTGTCCAACTCCCCGATGCATAGCATGTAATAGCAAAGACTATAGCCCGGATCAGGCGCAACCTAGTTTTCAGCCTGATGCCGTTGCACTTCAGTACTCTTGAGAGGTCCCTCACAGCTCACTTTCGCAATGCAATTTGTCTCCTGATTTCCTGGTTGTTGTTATCAAGAGTGTTGACTGTGGAGCCAAGTAAACTAAAACTGTTAACTATCTCAATCTCTTCACCATCCAAACTGATGCTTCCAATTGGCCCAGTGGTGAGAATCTTTGTTTTCTTGATGCTGAGCTTTAATCCATATTGAAGACTGCAGTCCTTGACATTCTGCAGCAAGCGCTTCAGGTCCTCCTCAGTTTCAGTGAGCAAAGTTGTGTCATCTGCATAATGCAGGTTGTCGATTACTTCCACAAATTCTGATGCCACATTCCTCTTCGTACAGCCCAGCATCTCAGATGATCTGTTCTGCATACAGATTGAAAAGTTATGGAGACAAAATACATCCTTGACAGACCCCTTTCTTGATTTTGAACTATCCAGTGTCTCCCTGCTCTGTTTTGACGACTGCCTCTTGGTCCAAGCATAGGTTTCGCATTAGCACCATCAAATGTTCTAGGATTCCCATTCCTCTCAGAGTCAGCCACAGCTTGTTGTGATCCACACATTCAAAGCCTTTGCATAGTCAAAGAAGCACAGATAGACATTCTTCTGGTATTCTCTGCTTTCTGCCAAGATCCATCTTACATTAGCTATAATATCCCTCGTACTGCGACCTCTTCTAAATCCAGCCTGCACATCTGGCAGTTCTCTGTTGACATATTGTTCCAAATGTTTTTGGGTAATTTTCAGCAGAATCTTGCTTGCATGTGATATCAATGGTGTTGTTCAATAATTTCCACACTCTGTTGGGTCACCTTTCTTTGGAATGGGAACAAATATCGATCTTTTCCAGTCAGTGGCCAGCTGGCTGTCCTCCAGATTTCCTGGCACAACTTAGTGAGCACATCCAGGGCAGCATCTGTTTGTTGAAATCAATCAATTGGTATGCAGTCAACTCCTGGAGCCTTGTTTTTTACCAATTCCTTCAGAGCAATTTGATCTTCCTCCTTCATCACCGTAGATTCTTGCTAATATGTTATTTCATGAAATTGCTCTGTGTCAGCCAATTCCTTCTGATACAGTGACTCTGTGTACTCCTTCCATGTTCTTTTGAGATTTCCTGGATCATTTAACATTCTACCCAAATTATCTTTAAGTATTGCCACCTGTGGCTTGAATTTGTTTTTCAACTCCTTCAGCTTAAGAAACGCTGAGCGAGTTTGGCCCTTTTGATTTTCTGACTCCAGCTAGAGAGCACATTTCATTATGGTATCTTGCTTTGTCATCCCGTGCTGCCTTTTGAAATTTTCTGTTCAGCTCTTTGATTTCTTGATTTCTTCCTTTAGCTTTGGCTTCTCGGCACTCTAATGCAATATTCACAGTCTCATCTGACATCCATCTTGGTCTTTTCTTCATTTTTAGCCTTTGTAATGATCTTTTGCATTCTTCATGGACGATTTTCTTGATATTCTCCCAGAGCTCATTTGGTCTATGCTCATTGGTGCTCAAGGCCTCAACCCTCTTCCTGAGATGGTTTTGAAATTCGAGTGGGACAGACTTAAGGTCAAATCTTGGTTCCTGTGGGCTTGACTTAATTTTCCTCAACTTCCGCTTGAATTTGCATATGAGTGGTCTGTCCCACAATCAGCACTCAACCTGGTTTTCACTGCTGATATTGAGCTTCTTCAGCGAATCTTTCCAGAAATGTAATCAGTTTCATTCCTATGAATACCACCAGGTGAAATCCATGTGTATAGCCTGCATTTGTGTTTCTCATAAAGGGTATTTGCAATGAATAAATCATTGAATGTGCAGAACTCTATCATTCTATCTCCAGGCTCATTTCTCTCTCCAAACCCATGTTTTACAGCTACTGATCCTTCTTCCCTGTTCCCAACTTTTGCATTCCAGTCGCCCATTATTATTAATGCATCTTGATTGCATGTTTGATCAATTTCTGACTGCAGAAGTTGGTAAAAATCTTCTATTTCCTCTTCTTTGGCTCTAGTTGTTGGTGCATATAGTTGAATGATAGTGGTATTCACTGGACTTCCTTGTATGCTATGGATATTATCCTGTCTCTCACCACATTGCATTGAAAAGGATGAGAGAGAGAACAGTTTAAAAGCGATATATTATAGGGTATTATGATTGTCATAAGAGTCCAGAATGAAGGTTCCATAGTGGAGTGTACCGGGGCGGGGGGATTGTATATAAGTGAAGGAATTTTTCTTTTATTTTTCAGAAAGAAGAGTGAACTGGGGGGTTGGGGGGGTTGAGAAAAATGCAACAATGAATGAATAGAAACCCAAAATCTCTGTAAATGTTAATTAAAATTTATTTTAAAAAAGAAAAGAAAAGAAAACCTGTGCCAGAGCTTTTCGGTCAAGCCTTGTGTTATTCCTCTCAAACTGAGATAACCAAGAGAACAGTATCTCATTGGTTTTGCCTGGGTCATATGTCCCCCTTTAATTAAAAATAGTTGGGCCAAGAATCAGCAGTCTTGTTAAGACTGTATCTGATGAAAGAGAAGGAAAAGTGTCGCAGAAACTAAATTGGGTGCTCTTTCTAGAAGGAGAAATGAGTGCTGGGTGGATAAAAACATTCAATGTCTACTACTCACTGGAATCATCTGTAACAGCAAAACATGTAAATAAAATTTGAATGACATAATTAACAGAGATGAGATAAAGTCAAATAAGCTCAGAACCACAGATGTAGGGGAAATCCTGGGTGATGTGTGTAGGGGTCAGAGAAGGAAGTGAGCCCAGTGAAGTGAGAAGCTAAGGAAAACTGGATGAATTTGAGCTTCTATTTCTCTACTTTTAAATTCTTGGCAATGCTGCTAACACAGCTAGCTATCTCCTAGCGCCAGGCCATTTCCTGTCTGATATAGAAACTTTAGGAGCCCAGTAAATTTTGACTAAGTAGTCCTATAAAAGGACTGTGGCTAGCAGACAGGACTTATGGTTTGCAGTACTACTGAGTCCTCATCCCATGTTTTCTAGTGCTGACTTATCTAGTTTACTTCTAATTTGTATATAACAAGAAATGAGGACTGATAATTTTCAAACTTTTGTGTGGCAATTTTTGTCTATTTCCTGGTGTTAATGTCCTCAACAGATATATGAGTATGGTGAGCCTCATTTGACATGCCCAGTGCCAAGTGGTAAAGCAGATTTGAACCTAGGCCTAGCTAGTAGCATCAGTTAGACTCTGTTCTTCTGCCTTACCATTCAGTCTCCACTCAAACTGGTTATTTTAGCTTACACAAGACATGTAAGTCCTGAGTTTCCTCATCTTCAAGTCAAGGAGTTAAGCATGGCTCTTTAAACTGCTAATGAGTAGGAACAGAAAAGTTTCTAAGGTGGCTCCAGAGGGTCATGGATGTACTGCTCTGAGACTTGGGACTCAATGCTGCATTCTTCCAAGCCAGAGATGACAGACCAAAGTAGCATTCAGCTAGAGGAGTCCTGGGAAATTGAGGCAGCTAGTACCTTCACAGGAGGCAAGCCTGAGCATGTGAGTTACCCTGTCCTCTCTCTACCACCAGAAGAGCCCCTTGTATCCCTGCTCACATCCCCCTAGGACCGAGTACACAGGAACATAGCAGATTCTGAAACTGTTAGTTGTACGTGCTCAGACACACACAGACTTAGCAAACAATGCAGGGAAATAAAGTTCTCACAGGAAACATTATCATATTGACTCATGACAGATCCATCTATAAAACAAACTCGCAGTACCTGGACCTGCCCTGAGAGAGCCACTCGGCCTGAGAGACGGCAGCCCAGCAGTGCTCTGCCTCGCTGGAGGAAATGTGTGCCACTGTCAGGGGGAAGGGCACTTCCCTTGTCTGCTCTAACACTGGCCAGGAGAGCTGAATTTTTGTCCAAAAGGGTGAAAAAGGATATTAATGTATACACAAATAAATCCCAGAGAACTGTGGTCACCTTGCCTTGACACAGTAGCTTTGTTGCAAAAGCCCTTCTTAATGCCATGGTATTTTGAAGTCAGTTGCCAGGCCTATATGAAAAATATTTCTATCTCCAGAGGCCAGTGTCTTCATTAAACCGTGTTTAGCAAAGCTGGCTTAACTGCCACCAGTGTAGAAAGAGAATTGTTTCCAAATCTGTTTTCAGATTTGAGAGGCAGATTGCTGGGCATCATTGGACAGGCCTCTTTGTTTCCTCGAATCCTTGGAAACTTACTTGAAGCCTCAGTTTTCTCAACTGCAAAATGGAAGTAGATATAAGGACTAAAGTAAGAAACAGTATGAATAGTATATGAACTACTATTCTTTTTCCTTCCATTCTGGTTGTTATTGTTGTTAGGTGCTGTCAAGTATCACCATAGTGACCCTATGAATAACAGATCTGAACTCTTTACCATCTGGACCATCCTCCCATGTCTGACATACTTGAGCCCATTGCTACAGTCACTGTCTCAGTCCATCTCATTGAGGATCTTCCTTCCTCTCTTTTGTCAGCCCTCCACCTTTCTAAGCATGATGTCCTTCTTCAAAGAATAGCCTCTCCTAGCAACACGCTCAAAGTATGTAAGATGAAACTTTGTCGACATTCTCTTGAAGGAGCACTCCATCTGCAACTACTCCAAAATGTATCTGTTTTTTCTTTTGGCACTCCCTGTGATATTCAGTACTCTTCTCTAATACTACCTCAAAGTCATCAATTCTTCTTCTGTTATCATTATTTATATTCAGCTCTAAAATGGATAGTGTTGTTATTGTTGTTAAGTGCCGTTGAGTCGCAGGTGACTCATAGTGACCCTGTGAAGGAAAGTTCTCAACGCTTGTGTGTCTTTCATACTCTCTCCAGGTTTACAGATAGGGTTTCTGGAGGCAAGCTGTTATGGGAGTGGATGCCACTCCTGCTTCCAAGCTTGTTTTAATCGGGGAGCTCCACCCAACTCTGTCTGCACTGGGTAACCAACCATTAACGCATTTGACACATCAGTATCACAGTGTTCAGCCTCACGGCAACCACAAGTTACCACTGTACGGCAAGTGGACACACACCGGGGCTACACAACCTAGAGGAATGTTTGAACAAAAACAATGAAAGCAGGCCCAAGGGCCATGGATTAAAAGTCACCCACCTTTGGCTTGGTAGCATCGTTTTCTCTCCACTGGGCCAAGGGATCTCTCTCTATGTTGATGTTATTGTTGGATATTAAGTGATAGAAAAAGAGTCAGGTGCACTTTAGTCCTCAAACTGAAATAATTGCTTCTCAATAATTTGGAGAGGTCTCTGACAACAAACTTTCCAATGCGCTACATCTCTTGATCTGCTAGCAAGGATGTTAATTGTGGATTCAAGCAAGATGAAATTGTTGACAGTTTCAATCTTTTCTCCATCTATTATGATGTTGCCTATCAGTCCAGTCGTGAGAATTTTTGTTTTCTTGATGGTGAGATACAATCTATATTAAAGGCTACAATCTATGATCATCTACAGCAAGCACTTGAAGTCCTCCTCACTTTCAGCTAGCAAGGTTGTGCTATCTATATAATATAGGTTATTGATGAGTCTTCCTCTGATCCTGGTACAACGTTTTTCTTCATAGAGTCAAGTTTCTCCCATGACTTGTTCAGTATACAGATTGAATAGGTATGGTATGGAGAAAGGACACAATTCTGATGCACACCTCTTAAAATTTTAAACCATGTCATATTCCCTTGTTCTATCTGCACAACAGCTTCTTGATCTGGGTATAAATTTCCTACAAGTCAAATTAAGTGTCCTGGAATTTCCATTCTTCTTAATGCTAGTTATAATTTGTTATGATCCATGCAGTCAAATGCCTTTGCATAGTCAATAAAGCACAAAAGAAAATTCTCCTGATATTATTTGAGTTCAGCCAGGATTTATCTGGCATCAGTACTAATATCCCTGATGCCACAATCTCTTTTAAGTCCAGCTTCAACATCTGAAAGTTCTCTCTATGTACTATTCAAGTGATTTTTTAAAATTATCTTCATCAATATTTTGCTTGCATGTGCTATTAATGATATTGTTCAATAATTTTTACATTCTGTTGGATTATCATTTTTGGGAATGGAAACAAATGTGGACCTCTTTTTCTTCTCAATATTTAATAAAACAAGTATATCTTCATCAATAACATTCTACTTTTCCTTAGCAAAATCTATCTTTTGTTATTATATAATTCTAATATTTTTTATGTTTTATATTGGTTTGCATACAAAATTAGTATATATTGTTTAGAATTCATATACATTATCAGAATGTATTTGGGGGGATGTTTTCATGACCTGTTCAATTTCTTATTATCGTTTTTTAATTTATTTTAATAATAAATGAAATAAATGAATAAAAATTCATTTTCAATGAAAATTTACAGAGACTTTCGATTTCCATTCATTCATTGTTGCACTTTTCTCTCCTCCCAACCCTCCCCCCTAGAACACTACCCTCTTGAAAAAGTAAAAGAAAAATTCTTTCATTGTTTTACAATCCCTCCACCCAGGTCCACTCCACTATGCAGCCTTCGCTCTGGACTCTTGTCATGACAAAAACACCTACTCACATATCCCTTTTAAACAGTTTTCTCCCTTATCTGTTTCAATGCAGTATACAATATTGAACACATCTTTCTCAGTCTCCCTCCCAACCCCGAGGTCAGTCCTGTTCTACAGCAGTGGCACCAATGCAGTATTTGTCCTTTTGTGACTGAGATACTTCACTCAGCATAATGTCCTCCAGGGTCACCCATTTTTAATAATATTGCTTGAATTCCTTGTTTTTCAATACAGTGTAGTATTCCATTGTGTAAATATAGATATGTAGCTTCTCTATCCATTCATTTCTTGATGGGAACTTAGGTAGTTTCCAGTTCCTTGCTATTGTGAACAAAGCCGCGATGAACATGGGTGTGCATATATTTGCATGGATGGCGGTTATGGTCTCTTTGGGGTATATTCTCAGTAGTGGAATTGCTGGGTCAAATGTTATCTCTATTTGCAACTTTTTGAGAAAGCACCATACCGCCTTCCACAGTGGTTGCACCATTTTGCAGTCCCACCAACAGTAAATAAAGGTTCCAGTTTCTCCACAACCTCACCAGCATTTGTTGCTTACTGTTCTGTTAAATTTTGCTGTTCTGACTGGGGTGAGATGATATCTAATAGTTGTTTTCAATTTCTTATTTTCTGATGGATCTATTCATATTTCTACATCTGTCCGTGTCGATATGGGTAAAGTGTGAGTAAGGAATTTGCCCATTTCCTCTATGTTTTCAAATTTGTCAGAGTATTGTTGTTGTTATGTGCTGTTGAATCTGTTTTGACTCATAGTGACCCTATGTACAACAGCTCTGAACTCTGCTCTATCCTGAGCCTATCTTATTGTCTCTGACACGTCTACCCCATTACCCCAGTCATTGAGTCAATCCATCTCATTAAAGATCTTCCTGTCTTGCACTGCCCCTCTACCCTTCCAATCATGAGATCCCTCTCCAAGGTCTGGTCTCTCCTTGCAACATGCCCAAAGCATGTCTGAAGGAGCTTCAGAATCTTTGCCTGGTCTCACCCTCTCCAGGATGAACCTGTTTGTTCTCCTAGCAGCCCATGGTATGTATATTCAATACTCTTTTCATAACATTCTGATATTATTGATTTGATTTCATCTGATTCTGTTATGATGTCACCTATATAATTTCTTATTGGCGTTATTTATATTTTTTTTTGCTTTTATTAAGTTTGCAGTGGTTTATTTATTCTAATGACCCATTGAGGAACCAGTTCCTGGTCTTTTTGGTGGTTTCAATAGTTTTTCTGTTTTCTATCTCATTTATTTCACCTCTTATTATTATTCCCTTTCTTCTAAAGTCTATGGTGTTAGATTATTGTTCTTTTTCAACTTGATAGTAATGTTGAGTTAGGTCATTAATTTTGTTTCTTTCTTCAATTTTGTGTGTTTGCCTATTGCTATGAACTTTGTCCCTTAAGAGACTATTGTTCTGTAGCTCAGAGGTTTTAGTATTCTGTATTCTCAATATCATTTGTTTCTAGAGGCTTTTTAATTTATTTTTTTAAATAACTTTATAATCTAATCATATTCTAGCAGGGTATTATTTAGCTCCCACATGGGTGGTTTTATAAGTTTACTCTCTTGCTGTTAATTTCTGAGATGATACTTTGTATTATTTAAATATTTTTTTTAATTTGTAGAGGCTTGCTTTATTACCTAGTATGTGATCAATTCTGGAGAATGTACCATGTGCACTTGAGAAGAAAGTGAATTGTGTTTTAGTTGTCTGTAGTGCCCTGAATACATCCACAAGGTCAAGTAGTCTGATTGTGTAGTTTAGATCTTCTGCATCTTTGTTAAGTTTCTTTCCAGTTAACTCCTTGGATGAAATTTTGATGACATTTGTTAGGGTCTCCTACCACTATTGTGTTGTCTTATATGTCTTTCTTCTAGTCTGTTAACCATTGTTTTATATATTTTGCAGGTCTATCATTTGGTTCACAGATACTGACCAAGGTTATGTCTTCTTGATTGATTGTTCCTTTAATCATTATAAAGTGTCCTTCCTTATCTTTTATGGTTATTCTCATGCTAAATTCTATTTTATCTGAGATTAATACTGCCACTTGTGCTTTTTTGTGAGTGCTGTTTGTTTGGTATATTTTTTTCCAGCCTTTGATTTTTAGTTCATCTTTTTTTCCTCATTTCTTAGATGTGTCTCTTGTAGGCATTATATTGATGGAATTTCTTGGGTTTTTTCCTAATCTTTTCTGCTACTATTTTCTCCTTAATAGGTACATTTAATCCATCCACATTAAGTGTGATTATTGGTGGGCCAGTTTTTATTGCTGCCCTTTGCTGTGGGTGGTTTGGTATGGTTTTTTTCCTATTTGTCTTGATATCAGAAAATGGGATATGGGGGGCACAGGGCCATGAGTGTCTCTCTGAAAAGGTCACGGGGAGAGTGAGAACAGCAAAGCCCTTCACTGCCCCAAAGCAGAAAGCAGATAATGAACCCATAGCCCAGACCCATAGTTCCTCAAGAGCCATATGAACAGCAAGAAGTTCATATATTCACTGTTGACTCTCAGACTGTAGTCGTGAGAGTGGTGTTTATTAGGGAAATAAATTGGAGAGTGAGTATGGCAAAAAATATCACCCAATGCAAGTTCAGGCTTTAGCACAGCAATTCTAAGGCATAATTCCTAAATTAGTTCAGGCTCTAGTTTCAGTTCATTAATCAGCTTTTCCTTCCATTATCCACCAAGAACAGCAAAATCTTTAACTGTGGCCTTTATCTCAAGGCTTTTCCGGTAACACCTTGCCACAGTTTTCCCATGGCAATACCACAGTCTCTCTACCATTACAGGATCTCACCACCTGCATTTCACTTTCAACAGATTCTTGCTCCAGTCTCCCTCAAATTTTGCTGCTCAGGTTGGGAAGCACTCTCACTCTTATCTTAGTCCCATAGCTGTTTTTTATTTGCAAGACCATATATTTGCAATTAAGGTTTGGTTTTGATTACTATAATCCATTTCCTTTCTTTTGGCTTCTCTGTGTGAGACTTTCCTTAGAATTTCTTATAGATTTGATATTGTTTTCATGAATTTTTTTAAGTTCCTGATTTTCTACAAATTTCTCCTTCATATTTGATGGACAGTTTTGCTGGGTACAATTATTTTCTTTCAGCCTTCTGTGTATGCATCCCATTGTCTTCTTGATCACATGATTTCTGCTAAGAGATCAGAACTTAATCTAATTGGTTCTCCTTTTGGGTAAATGCTTGTTTTTCTTTCTGATTTTAGTATTCTATCCTTATCTTTTATTTTGGAAAAGTTTACTATGTCTTGATTTTTTGTTGTTATTATTGTCTAGTTCGTTTGGGATTTGCTGAGCTTCTTGAATGTGGATTTCCTCATTTTTAATGATACCCAGGAAGTTTTCTTCTAGTTCCTCTATCTATGTTTTCCTTGTTCCTCATATTTTCTAAAATTCTAATCATATGTATGCTGGGGGGGGATGTAATTTCCCATGATTCTTATGTTTTGGTTTTCCCCCCATTTTCCTCTGTCTCCTCTTTTAAATTCTAGTATGTTCCTATTGAAGTTCTTTCTTCCAGCTCACTGACTCTCTGTTCCATTTCTTTTTTTTTTCCTGCATTTTTGTCCCTCTAGCATGTTGGGAACTTTTGCCATTTTGATCTTGATATTCTGGATTGCATTTCCATGCATTTCTGTTATTTCCAATACTGTGTTGGCTGTACTTTCTCTGTCTTGTGATGATTTTTTTAAGTTTTGTAACCTCTTTATCTATGGTTTCAATTCTTTCTTTCATCTTTTGCAACTTCTTCTGTAGTTCTTTGTTTTCTTCCAGAATATATTTCTTCTGGCTCAAACACTTGGCCAACTGACAAGAAGAGAACTATATTTGTTCCCGTCCCAAAGAAGGGTGACCCAACAGAGTGTGGAAACTATAGAACAATATTACTGATTTCACATGCAAGCAAGATTCTACTGAAGATTATCCAAAAACGACTGGAATGGCACACCAGCAGAGAACTGCAGGAAGTCCAGGCTGGGTTTAGAAGGGGGCATGATACTAGGGATATTGTAGCTGATGTTGGATGGATCCTAGCTGAAAGCAGGGAATACCAGAAGAATGTATATCTGTGTTTCATTGACTATGCAAAGGCCTTTGACTGTGTGGACCATAACAAACTGTGTCTGACTTTGAGAAGAATGGGAATCCCAGAACACTTGATCGTTCTAATGCAAAACCTTTCCTTGGTCCAAGAGGCAGTCGTCAGAACAGAGCAAGGAAAGACTGCATGGTTCAAAAGTGGGAACGGCGTACACCAGGGATGTGTTCTGTCTTCATACCTTTTCAACATGTATGAAGAACAGATTATCCAGGGGGCTGGGCTCTATGAGGAGAAACGTGGGGTCAGGATTGGTGGAAGATCTATGAACAATCTGCGTTATGCAGATGACACAACCCTGCTTGCTGAAACTGAGGAGGACCTGTAGCGCTTGCGGCTGAAGGTCAGGGACTGCAGCCTTCAATATGGGTTGAGGCTCAATGTAAAAAAGACAAAGATTCTCACCACTGGACTATTAGCGGCATCTGGATGGATGGTGAAGAGATTGAGATTGTTCACAGCTTTAGTTTGCTTGGCTCCACAGTCAACACTCTTGGCACCAGTAGCCAGAAAATTAAAAAACGTACTGTGGTGGGAAAGTCTGCTGTTAGGGAGCTCTCTGAAGTACTGAAGAGCAATGGTGTCTCTCTGGAGACTAAGGTGCGTCTGATACAGGCCATGGTCTTCGCAATCACTTGTTATACATCAGAGAGGTGGACAATGACTAGGGAGGATAGAAGGAGAATTGATGCCTTTGAGCTGTGGTGCTGGAGAAGAGTATTGAGGGTACCGTGGACTGCTAGGGGGAAAAACAGATTCACCCTGGAGAGGATTCAACAGTTAGTTGAAGCACATCAATTGGTATCCCATTGACTCCTGCAGCCTTATTTTTTGCCAACATCTTCAGTGAAGCTTGAAATTCTTCCTTCATTACTGATGGCTCTTGATTATATGAGAGTTCCTGAAATATTTCCATGCCAACCAATTCTATGTATAATGCTATGTATTTCCTCCAGCTTCTTTTGATATTTCCTGGGTCATTCAAGAGTTTGCCCATAGCATTTCTCAGTATTGCAACTTGAGGCTTAAATTTTTTTTTTCAGTTCTTTCAGCTTGAGAAATGTCGAGTGAGTTCTTTACTTTTTATTCTTCAATTTCAACTCTCTGCATTCTGTTATAATTATTTGCTTGGTCTTCTTAAGCTGCCCATTGAAATCTTCTGTTCAGCTCTTTTACAACAGCATCTCTTCCTTTTGGGTGTGGGGCTTCTCAGTGCTCTAGTGAAATATTTAATCTCTTTTGACATCTATTTTGGTTTTTTTCTTTCTCCTCTGTCTTTGTCATAACCCGTTGTTCTCTTCATGGATGATATCCTTCATGTCAACTCCTCTGGGTCTTTGATCATTAGGCTCAATGCCTCAAACCTATTCTTTACATATGTAATTTTTATTGTGATTTTAATGAAATTTTACAGAAAACTCAGATTTTGATTCATTCATTGTTGCACATTTCCCTCCCCATCCTCCCAAGATTGCTTTTCTCTTTAAAAAATGCATTCATTGTTGCACAATTTCCTCCACCCCACCCCTAGTCTGCTTTGCTATACACCTCTTATTCTGGACTGCTGTCATGCAAATAATGCCAAACCACATATTCCTTTTAAACAATTCTTTCTCTCATCTGTTCCAATTCAGTGTTCATTATTTGCTCCCTCTTTTCTTAGTTTCTCCCAAACCCCCCATGTCAATCCTGTTTTATAACAATGGCATTATGCAGTATTTGTCTTTTGTGACTGAGATATTTCATTCAGAAAAATGTAGTATTCCATTGTGTGAATATACCACAGTTTCTCTATCCATTCATTTGTTGATGGGCACTTTATTTGTTTCTGTCTCTTTGTTGTTGTGACTAACATGAGTGGCAGCTCTGGTCTCTTTTGGGTATATTCCTAGTAGTGGTGCGTCTGATACAGGCCATGGTCTTCACAATCACTTGTTATGCATCAGAGAGTTGGACAATGACTAAGGAGGATAGGAGGAGAATTGATGCCTTTGAGCTGTGGTGCTGGAGAAGAGTATTGATGGTACCATGGACTGCTAGGAAAACAGATTCATCCTGGAAAGGGTCAAACCGGGTGGCTCCTTGGAGGCAAGGATTCTGAGGCTCCATCTAACATACTTTGGACATGTTGTAAGAAGGGACCGGTCCTTGGAGAGGGACATCATGCTTGGGAGGGTGGAGGGACAGCGCAGGAGGGGAAGGCCCTCTATGAGGTGGATTGATTCAGTGACTGTGGTAATTGTGATGGGTGTATCAGAGATGGTGCAATTGGCACAGGACAGAGCAGAGTTTAGGGCTGTTGTACATAGGGTTGCTATGAGTCGCAAGCGACTCGACGGCACATAACAACAAACAACAACAACAATGGTGTTTCTATTTCCAACTTTTTGAGAAAGTGCCATACTGCCTTTCATACTGGTTGCACCATTTTACACTCCCACCAACAGTGAATAAGGGTTAAGTTACTCCACAACCTTATTCGCATTTATCGTTTGAAGCTCTGTTGAACTTTGCTATTGTTATTGAGGTGAGATGATGTCTCATAGTTGTTTTTATTTCCATCTCAATTAGAGATAGGGATTTTGACAATTTCTGCATGTGTTTGTTCACCATCAGGATGTCTTCTTTGGTGAAGTGTCTGATCGTATTCTGTGCCCACTCAAACCTATTCTTTTTTTAATTAATGATTTTTTATGCAACATATATATATTTTTAGAGCATATTCTTTCCATTTACTTTTTCCCCATTCATTCATTGTTGCACATTTTACTCCTTGCCCACCCCTCCCCCAGTTCATTTTTCTGTTCAAAAAGAGAAAAAATTCTTTCATTGTTGTATAATCTCCCCCAAAGTTCACAGTCTGCTTTATCATGCTTTTCTTTTTCTGTACTCTTGTCATGAAAATAATAATACCTAATCCTATTTTCCCTTTAAACAATTCTCTCCCTCTTCTGTTTTAATGCAGTATACATTATTAATCCCCTGTTTTCTTGGGTTCCCCCGACCCTGATGCCAGTCGTATTTTATAACAGTAACACTATATATAGTATTTATCCTTTTGTGATTGAGATATTTCACTCAGCATAATGTCCTCCAGAGTCATTGTGTATAATATTTCATGAGTTCTTTGGTTTTCAATGCAGCATAGTATTCCATTATTTGAATAAAATACTACAGCTTCTCTATCCATTCTTTTGTTGATAGGCACTATGGTTGTTTCTAGCTCTTTGCTATTGTGAACAAAGCTGCAATAAGCATGGGTGTGATTATATCTGCTTGAGTGGCAGTTATGGTTTCTTTAGGATATATTTCCAGTAGTGGAATTGCTGGGTAAAATGGTATTTCTATTTCCAACGTTTTGAGAGAGCGCCATACTGCCTTCCATAGTGGTTGCACCATTTTACACTTCCACCAACAGTGAATAAGGGTTCTACTTTCTCAGCAACCTGGCCAGCATTTGTTGCTTGCTGTTCTGTTGAATTTTTGTATTCTTACTGGGGTAAGATAATATCTCATAGTTGTTTTGATTTGCATCTCTTAGAGCTAGGTATTTTGAACACTTCTTCATGTGTCTGTTCGCCATCTGAATGTTTTCCTTGATGAAGTGTTTATTCATATCCTGTGACCATTTTTCAGTTGGGTTGTTAACATTTATCTTCTTGTTGTGCTCTAGTAATTCTATAAATTCCAGATATAAGACCCTTATCAGCTAAGTCACTACTAAATATTTATTTTCCAGTCTGTGGCTTCCCATTTTTGCCCTGTTGAAGACGTTTTTGAATGTGCAAAGTGATTTTATTCTTAGAAGGTCCCATTCATCTATTTCATCCTCTCCTGGTTGTAGGTCAAACCTATCCTTTGCTTGTTTGGTTGGTTTTTGTTTTATTTTCCAAACCAATTCTTAAAATGGTTTTTTAATTCACATGGGATAGACTCTAGATCATATTTTTGTTTTTCTGATTTTTTTGTTGTTATTTTTTTCTGTCTCAGTGTGTACTTTCATATAAGTAATGATGGTCTGTTCTACAGTCAGCACCTGGTCTGGTTTTAACTGCTGATATTATGCTTCTCCAATAATTTCTTCCACAGATATAGTCAATCTGATCCCCAGGCAATTCATTAGGTGACGTACATGTAAAGTCACTATTTTATGTATTTTTAAAGGTATTTTTATGTATTTTAAAATCTAATAACTCACTGAGTATACAAAAGACAATGATTCTATTTCCAGCCTCATTTCTGTTTCTACTTTCCAACTACCGTTCTTTCTTCATTATTTCCAACTTTGCATTCTAGTCACCAATTAAAGCATCTTTGTGTGTGTGTGTGTGTGTG
>NW_006400193.1:859634-875849 GCF_000299155.1 Elephantulus edwardii | reverse complement strand
GTGAAGTGCCTGTTCATATCCTGTGCCCATTTTTCTATTGGATTATTTACCTTTATCTTGATTGCATCCTTTGTCAATTTCAGACTGAAAAATTTGGTAAAAATCTTCAATTTCCTCCTCCTTGAGTTTAGCTGTAGGAGCATATATTTGAATAATAGTCGTATTTTTTATATCCATATGGATAGTTTCCGAATGTGACACCACTCTTCTGTTTTTCATTCCCTGCATAGTATACCATGTGATTGTCTGATTCAAAGTGACCAAAACCAGTCCATCTCAACTCACTAATGCCTCATTCATGTATTCCATTTCATTTTTCACAAACTTCAGTTTTCCAACATTCATACTTTGAACATTACATGTTCCAACTATTAAATGAAGTTTGCAACTGTTTCTCCTTGTTTTGATTGATTTCCAATGTGGGCTCTACTTCTTTTTATTTCCCCCTTTTAATTTATTATTAATGTCAATGAAAATTTACATAGACTTTGGATTTCCATTCATTCTCCCTCCCAACTCTCCCTCCCTAGTACACTACCCTCTTGGTAAAGTAAAAGAAAAATTCTTTCATTGTTTTACAATCCCTCCACCCAGGTCCACTTCACTCTGGACTTCTTCACTCTGGACTTCTGTCATGACAAAAATACCTAATAATTTTCCCTCTTAAACAGTTTTCTCCCTTATCTGTTTCAATGCAATACACATTATTGAACCCATCCTTCTCAGTCTCCTCCCAACCCCAACGTCAGTCCTGCTTTACAACAGTGACACCATGCAGTATTTGTTCTTTTGTGACTGAGATACTTCACTCAGCATAATGTCCTCCAGGGTCACCCATTTTGAATAATATTGCATGAGTTCCTTATTTTTCACTGCAGCATAGTATTCCATGGTGTGAATATACCACAGCTTCTCTACCCATTCGTTTGTTGATTGGGCACTTAGGTTGTTGCCAGCTCCTTGCTATAGTGAACAAAGCTGCAATGAGCATGAGTGTGGACATATCTACTTGATGTAAGTTATGGTCTCTTTGGGATATATTCCCAGTAGTGGAATTGCTGGATCAAATGGTATCTCTATTTGCAACTTGTTGAGAAAGCGCCACACCACTTTCCACAATGGTTGCACCATTTTACACTCCCACCAAAAGTGAATAAGAGTCCGCGCTTCTCCACAACCTCACCAGCATTTTTTGCTTGCTGTTCTGTTAAATTTTGCAATTCTCACTGGGGTGGGATGATATCTCATAGTTGTTTTGATTTGCGTCTCTCTTAGAGCTAGGGATTTTGAACATTTCTTCATGTGCTTGTTGGCCATCTGAATGTCTTTTCTTCTTCGTTGATGTGTCTGTTCATATCCTATGCCCATTTTTCTATTGGATTATTTACCTTTATGTTGTTGTGGTGCTCAAGTATTTTATAAATTCTGGATATAAGTTCCTTATCTGACATGTCATTACCAAATACTTTTTCTCAGTCTGTGGCTTCTCTTTTTACCATGGTGGAGAAGTTTTTGGATGTGCATAGGGTTTGATTCTTAGAAGATCCCATTCATCTATTTTGTCTTCTCCTGGTTGTATGTTTTTCAGGATACTTGGAAGACTGTTTATATTGTGGATTAGGACTTCTAGCGTTCTTCCAAGCTTTAATGAAGATTATAGTCCTTGGTTTTTAGTCCTATGGGCTCTACTTCTAATACTATAACTATTCATGTTCTTTTATTGTTTATAGGGTTTTCAGAGGCCTGCTATTTAAGATGTGGATGGATAGTCCTGCTTCCTGGTCTGTCTTAATCAGTGAATTTTACTCAAACGTATCCACCGTAGGTGGCTCTTCCAGTTTCTGATACCACCATTGGCATAGCTCAGCCTTCAATATGGATTACATGTCAACATTAAGAAAATAAAAATCATCACTATTGGATCAATAGGCAAAATTATGATAGAGTATAGATTCAAAATTATTAATAACTTCATCTTGTTTGGATCCACAGTCAACATGCTTGGAACCAACAGTCAAGAGATGAGGAGACATATATCTTTGGGAAAGTCTCCAGTCAGGGATCTCTCCAAAGTCCTGAAGAATAATTATGTAAGCTTAATGACTAAGATGCATCTGATTCAAACTACAGTCATACCAATCATGCATCTGAAAACTGGATAATGAATAGAAAAAGAATCAATACATTTGAGTGGTAGTTCTGGAGAAGAATACTGAATATCCTATGATGGCAAAAAGAACAAATTACTGTGTTTTAGGGAAGGTGCAACCAGAATGTTCTTTGAAAGCAAAGATATTGAAGCTTCTTCTCACATATTTTGGACATATTGTTAAGACAGGTTATTCCTTAGAAAGGAACATTATACTAGAAAAGTATAAGGGATTTGTGATGATCCTTTTTTTGTAGCAACCTAGAATAGTTATATAGACATCCAAAGATCTTCACCTGAGCCCTGACTTCATTGCTGTCATGGTCAGATCAGGTCACATCAATATAGACTCATGGTGACTCCATGTACAGCAGAATGAAATGTCACCCCATCTTATGACATCTTTGCCTATGTTGATGTGTTTATATTAATTGTTGTGGCTATTGAATCAATCTGTGTCGTTGAGGATTCCCTCCTTGTATTAGTCCTCCACTTTACTTAGGGAGCTCTGGTGGCCTAATAGGGTAAGGAGTTCAATCTTCCATCCTTTTGTCATGATATTACTTATTGGTCCAATTGTGATAGTTTTTCTTTTCTTTATGTCGAAGCGTTATCCATACTGTGGGCTTTCAAAGACTATTATCAATGTGCAACAAACAAACAAACAAACAAAACAAGACAAACCTCATTGCTCTTTTTTTCTTTCTTTTTCTTCTGACAGTATGCTGTAAGGTTTGGCCTCATCTTTGTCTTTTCAAGTAGCCTTCTTCCATTTTCCCTTTTCTTTTGCACCTGCCTTTCACTAGCTATGCCTCTGTCTTAATAAGCCTTTTTCAGTTGTTTTGCCAAGAAAAAAATTCCAAAAAACCAACTCATTGCTGTTTAATTGATTCCAAGTCATATTGACCCTTTGTCATGTTTCAGAGGTTGTAAATAATAATAGCTGCATATTACTTGAAGTCACTGGTGGATTTGAACTGCTAGACTTACTGAGCCTTTGGGTTAGAAGGGAAACTCACAATGGATTATGCAACCAGAACTCCCTGTGGAAATTGGTAGAAATCTTCCATTTATTCATCTTTGGATTTAGTAGTTGACGCATCAATCTGAATAGTTGTATTAATATATCTTCCTTGTATAAATATGGATATTCTCCCATTATTAACAGCATTGGACTTTACTGGAGGTCTTGAAAACCTTCCGGGGTCCTGGTGGCATCACCTACTGGCATGGGTATCAGCAACCCACCCGCGTAGGGGGAAGACAAGTACAATCAGGGAGGCGAGCAATGAGTTTTGAGTACCAAATTCTGCAGTCTGAAAATGATGGAATATGTAATGAAGATGCATTAATAATAACTCAAGTTCAAGCTGGTTGCTGTCAGAATTTACTCATAGCTTATTTTCCAGTGGTATTTCTAAGGCTGTAAATTCCAGGGGAGGAGATTACCCATTGGTTGATTTGAATCAGAAAAAAGGCACCACCTCTGAGATAGCATGAAACTCTATGCCACTAGAGTTCCGTACTAATTGTTATTGTTATTGTTGTTGTTAAGTGCCACTGAGTTGTAGACACCGAACACTTGTATAACTTTCATCATTTCTTCAAGTTCATAGAGCTTCTGGAGGTGAGCTATTTCAAAAGTGGATGCCACTCCTGCTCCCAAGCTTGTTTTAATGTGGGAGCTCCACCAACCACTGTCCATCATGGGTAACTGCTATCGGATTGACACATCAGTGTCACAGTATTTAGCATCACAACAACCATGAGTTACCTCTGTGCAGCAAATGGATAGAACAGTGCTATACTACCCAGAAGAAGTTTGACCAAAAACAATTAAAACAAGCCTGAAGGTTGCAGATTAAAATCGTTCACCTTTGACTTGGTAGCATAACTTTCTATCCACTAAGCCAACAGAGCTCTTTCATTGTTGTTGTTGTTGTTGTTAAGTGCCATCAGTCAAAGCAACCTTATGAACTAAAAACCTGAACACTTGTATAACTTTCATCATTTCTCCAAGTTCATAGTCTCTGGAGGCAAGGTATTTTGGAAGTGGACGCCACTCCTGCTTCCAAGCTTGTTTCGATTGGGGAACTCCTACAAACGCTGTCCACCATACATGACTATTTTCACATTTGACACCTCAGTGTCACAGTTTTTAGCATCACAGCAACCATAAGTTACCTCCATACAGAAAATGGATAGACCTCTCTACTAATAATAACTAGTATTTGGAAAAATTGAAAGATGTGAGGATTCAAAGTAAAAGTTGGAAATAAGAAATACGATAGCTAAAATATATGTGTTTGGTGATAGAAATAAGGCCAGAAATTGCTTGACAGAAATTTTATACTACCAATAACTGTTAGATTAGTGGACTTAAAGAAGAAATCCGAGAGAACAAGAGAAAGCTTAATGCAGCTTTATTAAAGGAGGGAAAGGGGAGCTTCTGGGTGAGTTCCTCATCCTGGAGAGGCACAATGGGAAGTCACACTGTGAACTTACTGGGGAGGATTTTTATAAACAGAGTCTTTAGGGAGAGACATTCCACTCTGATTTAGGAGCCACCAGCTAGCTCAGCCAGACACACAAGGCTGATTGCTCTTCTTATCAGCAGCAGACAAGGCCATCAACATTTGAGTTCTGAATTTTTCATTCTTCTTTTTGGTCCCCTTTGCCCAGACTAACATCTCAGACTCTTTTTAGTGACAAAACAGGGCGCTGTATTTTTCTTTTGCTACTTCCTGCTGAACAGGGGCAACAATCTGGGGATTCAGAGCCTGGAGTGAGTCAGTGTGGGATTAGTAGCCAAGGGAGAATTAAGGTTGTCATCTTCTTGATACTGTGAATTAAGAACTTAAAGAGACATGAAGTGATTAATAATGATATTCTTATGATTACTATTGGTCTTAGAGAAGGAAAATTTAAGCTGGAAATGAGTTTCTGAGTTAATTTGGGAGAAGGATTATGGTTGAATTCTGTATAGAGTCTTATTACACTAAAAGAATCCTGGTTTAGCTACAGTGTGTTTGTATATGCTGCCATTGTGTATACAGTTTTTATGTTCCTCTGCAGAGAGTGCTAGATGCAAGTGGGCTTAGTGTTCTTATTAGGCTTTGGTTTTTATAAGGGAATGTGTCCTTGAATGGTGAAACACTCAGTTTGGGCTGATGGAATGGCTTGAGTGTTTTGGTGGAGTGTGGTCTAGAGAAATTGATTGGTACTACTGCTAGTAAAGGTCGTTGCAAAGAAACACACAGGAAACAATGGGAAAGGTTAGTTGCCATTTAACTTTGGTTAAGGAATAGTAAGGTGCAGGTGCCCTGGATAATTTGGAACCAAGTTGGAGCCCACATAGTTTGTGGCTCTCCAGAGGCTTGTTATATTTCTGTCAGCTTAGCTTGGAGAATGTCACTGGAGACTTGTACTTGGGTATTGACATCTAAAGCATGGAAAATTTGCTCAGTGAGGGGAACATGTTTGTAACAATGGGGGTCTCCCATGACCTTAATAGCTGTGGGAGTGGTCAGGATGACTGCACAAGGCCTGCTTCAGTATGGCAGGAGAGGCTTGTGTGCATGCTGTTTGATGAGAATGGCATTTCTTAGAGTGACTTTAATGGCTTGGTCCAGACCTTCAGACTAGAGTCTGGGTATACAGCGGTCTGAGTGTTTTCAGAGTAATTGTTTAAGGAAGGAGAGACAAGGCACAATGCCAAAAGAAGGGGCTGGGTGAACAAGTTACAGTTTAGCAGAAGTAGTTGGCTATACATCATTTGGAAGGAGTTTAGAAAGGAAGGTGAACAGAGTATTGTTCAGATACAGGCTAAGGCAATAGGAAGTAGGTTAACTTAAGACTTCTATAACTTGACAGTTTAGTAAGATAAGACTTAATGAGTCTGCATATGTGCTTTGTTTTGCCTGACGACTGGGAGTGATATGGTATGTACAGCTTATAGCAGATACTTAAACTAAATGATACCTGCTGGGTGTCTTCTGAGACGAAGCTAGGACCATTGTCTGTTTGTATTAAAGTAAGGAAGTCAAACCTGGGGATGGTATGCTGGAGTTCGGCTTAGTTAGGCTTAGAGTTGAATTTTGTTAGACTTCTTAAATCAGTCTGGTGTTGTTTGGAAAGTTTGTAATGGTAAGAAGCAGAAAACCCCTGTGAAGGGTATTCCCAAGGACAGTTCAAAGAGGAGCAGTTGGAAGGCAGATCAAGCTCATGGATGAGTGTAAAGAATTAGGGCGATCTAGAACGTCGTAGGTGCTTTTAGACCAGAAAGTGAGAGACAGGTTACATAGACTTCCAATTTTGCAGAGTTCTCAGAGAATCTTAACATAGAATCAGGGCAGACTCTGAGGTAGAGAGAGACATGAAAGTGGACCGTAAAGAAAGAGTTTGAATATAGAAAACCTTTGACTATTTGCCATTTCAGCGCTCATGTTTTGAAGGACAGATGGATTGAATGAACCAAAATTAGGTTACACAATTTGAGATTGCTTTAAATCAGGCATGATGTTGAGGATGCACAATTTTCAGAGGAGAGCTGTCCCCAGGACAGGTCCCCAGATTAGGTGTAATGCTGGAGGTTTGTGAGGAGTGCTGCCCCCGGAACAGATCTTCAAATTAGACGTAATGCCAGATGTTCACAAGTTTGGAGGAGGAGAGCTGTCCCTGGGACAGGTCTGGCCTTTTTAATGAGGTAAAAGAGCCGAAAATCTGGAATTTGGTAAAGAGATGGGAACTGTAAAAGGAAGTATTGGAGTTTGAGAAAGGTTTTGTAAGTAAAGAGAAATTGGGGATCCAGTGCCTGAGGAAACCAATAAAGCCAAGAAAGGAGGAGATTTGATCTGCAGTTTGTGGAGGCTTAAGGCTTTCAGTGGCTGTGTGCCAACTGACTGTTAGACTTCTAGTGCTGGGAGTCAACTGGAAGCTGATATATGTGACTGTGAGGAGAGACAGTTGAGCCTTGGAAGGGGATACTCTGTATCCTTTGGAGGCCAAGAAGGTTGAACAGTGAGGCTGTGGGACTGCACAACAAAAGATTACTTATTTATTTATGATAAGAAGTTTATAGAAAAGTAGGCAAGTAATGATGGTTTTTAAACTTCTGCAGTGTTGTGTGGAGACAGGGAATGAGGTTTAGCAGGAAAAGAAGAGGAGTTAGTTCTTAAGAGTAACGAAAACCGGTTGGTAGTGAGAGGTTACAGATGACGTGGAAATATACTATATGATAGGGTTGACAATGCCTGGTGAGTGATAAAAGTCTTGGAGGGAAGACTATTAATCCCTATTACTGAGACCTGGGTAGGGAAAACAGAACCCGAGAAAGAAGGGAGTACTGAACAGATAGCTCTCATGCTAACCAGAAAGGAAACTCGTTTGCTTGGTACCTGAAGTTTACCTTGGGAGCTTAGCAGCAGTGGTGAGGGTTGTTGAACCTGGGCATCTTCAATCCTCTGCAGTTAGGCCTAGAAGGTCGATAGGGACTGAATCTGGTGGAGGGACTCGGTAGGAGGAGTGGAATAGGAATGCTGAGTCTGGATTGGTTGGAATAGAAGAGGGCTGGGCAACAGGAAAGCAAAGAAGTTTAGCTTTTCGGGATTGTATATCCTGGGTAACAGATGATGTAATAGGCAGGATAGGAATGGCTGAGTTTGGATTGGTTAGGATGAAAAGGGAAAGCATGGTTTCAGATAAAGAGATCCAGCTTTGGCGTGGATTTGGGCTGTCTTTAGAGGAGACGCTGGGGAGGGGGGTTATGAAAGCTGCGACAGAAACAGAGTTAAGGGAGCAAAACAAAAGAAAGTTTCTTTAAGTCCACTGACAGAAAGTGTCTAGATGCCAAACTAAAGGTTTTATACTTCGGCCACTTAGCTGATATTATGGTTGCTCTGGTACAGAAAAAGGATCAGTTTCTTGAAGCAGAGGTCTTCAGCTAGACTCAAGTATGAGAGATCTGAGAGAAGGCAGTTCAAGAAACCATCTCTTGAGAGCTTGGGTAGGCATTGGCTTCCCATGGTTCCCAGATCTGTGGGTGAGGAAACCGGAGTTCCAGAGCATCCTCTGGCAATCAGGAGTCTCAGGAACTCTTACAAGTGGAAAGAGACTATAGACAGCTTGAGCTCCCTCAGAGCCATCATAGCCTGGAAGAAATGCCTGGCATTTCTGGTTGGCCTTCTGACACAGATCTGTGGTTTTTGTGGGTTCTTGCAGACAGAAGGCCAATGGAACAGATCTGGGTTCTCATGGGAGTTCACAATGTCTCGACTGGAAAGCTTAAAAGCTTTGGAACAGAGGAATAAAGGCTTAATAGGCCTGGAAATCAATTTGGTCTAGCTTTAGGAGCCTCCAGAAGAAGTAGAGGGAGAATACAGAGATCAGAAAGACAAAAGGGGCAGAGATCTGGCCAACAGCTGCCCACATAGAGCACAGGGGACAGGGAGAGCATCAGAACTTTATTTTACCGTTCAAGCATCTTGACACTGCACAGATTGGTTCAGGAGAGAATAAGGGCGCCAGCACTCACCCTAAGGCAGGGGCACAGCACCTTAACTCATCTCCCAGGTTTTGGCACCATATGTTAGGTTAGTGGACTTAAAGAAGAAATCAGAGAGAAAGAAAGCTTTATGCAGCTTTATTAAAGGGGGTTAAAGGGAGCTTCCAGGTGATTCCTCATCCTGGAGAGGCACAATGGGAAGTCACACTGTGAACTTGCTGGGGAGGATTTTTATAAACAGAGTCTTTAGGGAGGGACATTCCACTCTGATGTAGGAGCCACCTGCTAGCTCAGCCAGACATGCAAGGCTGATTGCTCTTCTTATCAGCAGTAGACAAGGCCATCAGCATTTCATTTCTGAATTCTTCATTCTTCTCTTTGGCCCCCTTTGCCCAGACTAACAATAACACTCTTACCTTTAAAAAAATCAAGAAGACTTTACACATGGACCTCACCAATTGTAATACACAACACTGAAACTAATGGTTATTTGCACCATTGGGGAAATATCTTTCATCTGCTTTTTTCTGTAAAATGCTTGTCTGTCAGATACTTCTCTAAATCTAAGCATTCAGATTAAGACAGACTAAGAAGAAGGATTGGTCAACCACTTCCAAAATCGCAGGCCTCTGAAAACCCTATGAACAACAGAACACATGTAGACTAACAGGGCAACTGAGGTGAAGCTTTCAAGTATGGAAATACAAAAGAAGAGAAACAGTTGTAAGTAGATACTAGTAATTAGAACATGGAATGTTCCATGAATGTAGGAAAATTAGATCTTGTTAAGGAAGAAATGGAATGCATCAATATTGACGTACTAGGTATTGTGGAGATGAGATGGACTGGCATGGGGCATTTTGAGTCAGATGATCATATGATCTTCTATGCTGGAGATAAAAAGGTGAAGGGAAAATGGGGTTGCTTTCATAGTTTAAAAAAGGCATTTCTAAATCCATCTTGAAATACACTCTTGAGAGTGACAGTACAATATCCATATGTATGAAAGGAAGCCCAGTGAATACCACTATCATTCAGATATTTGTACCAACAACCAAACCCAAAGAAGAGAAAATAGAAGATTCCTATGAACTTTTACAGTCAGAGATCGATCAAACATGAAATCAAGATGCATTAATGATAATGGGTGACTGGAATGCAAAAGTTGGGAATAGAGAAGAAGGATCAGTAGTTGGAAATCATACACTCAGTGGCAGAAATGAAGCTGGAGATAGAATGATTGAATTTTGCACAATCAACGACCTATTCATTGCAAATATATTTTAGAAGAAACATAAATGCACATAGATTTCACCTGACGGTATGCACAGGAATCAGACTGATTACATCTGTGCAAAGAACCGCTGGAAAAGCTCAATATCAGCTGTGAAAACCAGGCCAGGCACTGATTGTGGGACAGACCACCAACTACTCACATGCAAGTTCAAGCTGAAGCTAAGGAAAATTAAATCAAATCTATGGGAATCAAAATATGACCTTGAGTCTATACTGCCTGAGTTTCAGAACCATCTCAGGAACAGGTTTGAGGTCTTGAACAGCAGTGAGCGAAGACCAGATAAGTTGTGGGAGGATATCAAGTGTATCATCCAGGAAGAGTGCAAAAGGTCATTACAAAGACAGAGGAGGAAGAAAAGGAAAAAAAATGGATGTCAGAATAGACTCTGAATATTGCATTAGAGTGCCGAGAAGCCAAAGAAGAGGGAAGAATTCAAGATACTAAAAAGCTGAACAGAAGATTCCAAAAGGCAGCACAGAAAGACAAAGTAAAATATTACAATGAAATATGCAAGGAGCTGGAATCAGAAAATCAAACAGGCTGAACTAGCTCAGCATTTCTTAAGTTCAAGTAACTGAAGAACAAATTCAAACCTCGAGTTGCTATATTTAAGGATGCTTTGGGCAGAATATTAAATGATCCAGGAAGTATTAAAAGAAGATGGGAAGAGTATGCAGAGTCACTGTACCGAAAGGAATTGGCAGACACAGAAGAATTTTATGAAACAACATGCAAACAAGAGTTTATGGTTAGGAAGGAAGAAATTCAAGCTGCTTTAAAGGAATTGGCAAATAATAAGGCCCCAGGAATCAATGGTATACCAATTGATGTATTTCAACTAACAGATGCTGCCATGGATGTGCTAAGTTGTGTCAAAAAATCTGGAAGACAACCACTTGGCCAACTGACTGGAAAAGATTTCTATTTTTTCCCATTCCAAAGAAAGGTGACCCAACATTGTGTGGAAATTATTGAACAATATCACTGATAAAACATGCAAGCAAGATTCTGCGGAAGATTATCCAAAAACGGAGAACTGCCAGAAGTGCAGGCTGGCTTTGCAAGGGATCATAATAGTAAGGATACTGTAGCTAATCTTAGATGGATCTTAGCTGAAAGCAGGGAATACCAGAAGAATGTCTGTGTTTCATTGATTATGCAAAGGTGTTTGATTGTGTGGATCACAACAAACTGTGGCTGACTCTGAGAAGAATGGGAATCCCAAATCACTTGATCGTGCTAATGCGAAACCTATACTTGGACCAGGAGGCAGTTGTCAGAACAGAGCAGGCTAACACTACATGGTTCAAAACTGGGAAGGATGTATGCCAGGGATGTGTCCTATCTCCATACCTTTTCAACCTAGTTGCAGAACAGATTATTTAGGAGGCTGGACTCTGTGAGAAGTGTGACATCAGGATTGGTGGAAGATTCACCAACAGTCTGCTTTATGTACATGACACAACCCTGTTTGCTGAAACTGAGTAGGAACTGAAGCACTTGCTGCAGAAGGTCAAGGACTGCAGCCTTCAATATGGATTGAGGGCTCAATATCAAGAAGGCAAAGATTCTCACCACTGGGCCAATTGGCAGCATTAGGATGCATGGTGAAGAGATCGAGATTGTTAACAGCTTTAGTTTGCTTGGTTCCACAGTCAACAATCTTGGCACCAGCAGCCAGGAAATTAAAAGACGTATTTCAATGGGAACGTTTACTGTTAGGGATCTCTCCAAAGTATTGAAGAACAATGGTGTCTCTCTGGAGACTAAGGTGCACCTAATACAAACCATGGTCTTTGCAATCACTTGCTATGCATCAGAGAGCTGGAAAATGACTAGGGAGGATAGAAAGATAATTCATGCCTTTGAGCTGTGGTCTTGGAGAAGAGTATTGAATATACCATAGACTGCTACGAAAACGAACAGGTTCATCCTGGGGAGGGTTAAACTAGGCTGTTCCTTAGAGACAAGGATTCTGAAGCTTCATCTGACATATTTTGGACATGTTGCAAGGATGACCAGTCCTTGGACAACGACATCATGCTTAGGAGGGTGGAGGGACAGAGCAGGGAAGACCCTCTATGAGGTGGATTGATTCAGTACTGGTGTAATGGGGGTAGGTGTATCAGAGACAGTGAGATTGGCACAGGGTAGAGCAGGGTTTAGGGCTGTTGTACATAGGGTCTCTATGAGTCGCAGGCAACTCAACAGTACATAACAACAATACCAACAACAACAAAAATATTTATGAAAAGAGACAGTGGAGAAACTCAATATTATCTTATAAAACAAGCAAAGGGGACAACTGTTCTCATATTAATTGATTATACAATGACTCAGATTGAAGTTGAAGATTATTGAAGCCAGTCAACGAGAAACAAAATACAACTTTAAATATATCTTGAATCTAGAGATCATACCAAGAATAGATTTAATGCACTAATGATCAAAGACCAGATGAGTTGTGGGATGACATCAAAGTCATCATATATGTAGAAAGCAAAATGTCATTACAAAGATGTTGTTATGTGCTGTCAGGTCAACTGTGATTCATAGTGACCCTATGTATAACAGCCCTAAACCCTGCTCTATCCTATGTCAATCTTACTGTCTCTGATACACAAAACATCAATACCCTAGTCACTGAATCAATTCATCTCATCAAGGGTCTTCCTCTCTTGCACTGTCCCTCCACCCATCTAAGCATAATATCCATCTCCAAGGACTGATCCCACCTTGCGACATATCCAAAGTATGTCAGACAAAGCTTCAGAATACTTGCCTCCGAGGAACAGCCTGGCTTCACCCTCTCCAGGGCGAACTTGTTTGTTCTCCTCACAGTCCATGGTATATTCAATATTCTTCTCCAGCACCACAGCTCAAAGGCATCAATTCTCCTTCTATCCTCCCTAGTCATTGTCCAGCTTTCCGATGCATAGCAAGTAATTGGAAGACCATGCCCTGTGTCAGGTACACTTTAGTCTTCAGACTGACATCATTGCTCTTCAGTACTCTGAAGATGTCCCTGACAGCAGACTTTCCCAAAGCAATTGATCTTTTAATTTCCTAGCTGCTGATACCAAGAGTATTGACTGTAGAGCAAAGCAAACTGAAGCTGTTAACAATCTCAAACTCTTCACCATCTATCATGTTGCTGCCAGTTGGCTCAAAAGTGAAAAATCTTTGTTTTCTTGGTGGTGAGCTTCAATCTATATTGAAGGCTGCAGTCCTTGACCTTCTGCAGCAAGCACTTAAGTTCCTCCCCAGTTTCAGGAAGCAAAGTTATGTCATCTGCATAATGCAGATTGTTCATGAGTCTACCTCTAATACTGATCCCACATTTCTCCTCATAGAGCCCAGGCTGTGGACAATCTTTTCTGCATATAGATTCAAAAGATAGGGAGATAGGACACATTCTTGGACCACATGCTTCCAAATCTTGAACCATGCAGAGTTGAGCATGATAGATGTCAAAGCAAACTATAAGACTTGCTCTAGAACGTGGAGAAACTAAAGCAAAAATAATTAATGGCAAAACAAGAAAGGTAAACAAAATATTTCAAAAGTCAGCTTAGAAGACAAAGCAAAGTATTATTACAAAATACGCAAAGACTTGGAGTTAGAAAACCAAAAGAGAAAAACGTCCTTGACCATCTGCAGAAAGTTCTTCAGATCCTCCTCAGTTTCAGCAACCAAGGTTGTGTCATCTGCATAGCGCAGGTTGTTGATGAGTCTTCCTCCAATCCTGATGTCATATTCCTCCTCATAAAGCCCAGCCTCAGCCTCCTGGATGATCTGTTCTACAGATTGAAAAGGTATGAAGATAGTATATATCCCTGGCATACACCCTTCCTGATTTTAAACCATGCAGTGTTTCTGCTCATATGAAGCAGTTAAATATAAAGAAACTAATACCATTTGAATTAAGGTGAAGAGTACTAAATATCCCATGGACTGTCAAAAGAACAAACTGTTTTGGAGGAAGAACAACCAGTGTACTCCTTAGAGGTAAGGATGGTGGAACTTCATCTCACATACTTTGGACATCTTGTTAGGAGGGACCAATACGTTGGAAAAGTCTAGGAAAGGTGTAGAGTCAGAGAAAGACTCTCAACAAGATGGATTGACACAGTGACTGTAACAATGGATTAGAGGATATCAGAAATCATAGGGCCAGTGCAAGATAGGACACAGTACAGATCTTTTGTTTATAAGAGCTATGAGTCCTCTATGGCACCTAACAACAACAATGTCATTAGTCATTTCAGGAAATGTTGCTATTGTATATTGTCAAGTTGGACCCAGCCCATAGTATAATAACATATATATTATTGTTGTTGTTAGGTGCCATCGAGTCGAATATGACTCATAGAGACCCTATGAACAAAAGATCCAAACCCAGTTCTGTCCTGTGCCATCCTCACACTTTCTGACACACAAGAGCCCATTGCAGCAGTCACCATGGTTGGAGGTCTTCCCCTCTTCCACCAACCCTCCATCTTTCTAAGCATCACGTCCCTCTCCAAGGAATAGAACCTCCTAGCAACATGTGGAAAATATGTGAGGCAAAGCCTCATCATTCTTGCGTCGAAAGGGCATCTCCTCCAAGACATATCTAATCATTCTCTTGGTGGTGCGTGGGATGTTCAGCACTCTCCTCCAACACCACAGCTCAAAGGTGTCAATTATTTTTCCCATCATCCTTATTCATTGTCCAGTCTCACATGCATAGCTAGTAATCAGAAAAACTATGACCTGAATCAGACACACCTTTGTCTTCAAACTGACGTCATTATTTCTCAATAATTCGGAAAGGTCCCTAACTGCAGATTTTCCAAATGCAATGCATCTCCTTATTTCCTGACTGCTGGTACCAAGGGTGATAATTGTGTATCCAAGCAAGATAAAGCTGTTGACAGTTTCAGTCTCCTCTCCATCCATCATGACACTGACTATTGGTTCAGTGGAAAGAATAATTGTTTTCTTGATATTGAGACACAATCCATACTGAAAGCTTGCATTCCTTGATCATCCACAATAAGTGCTTCAAGTCCTCCTCACTTTCAGTAAGCAAGATTGTGTCATCTGCATAACGCAGGTTATTTGATAAGTCTCCCTCCAATCTTGATGTCACATTCCTCTTTATAGAGTCCAGCATCTCAGATAATTTTGCTCAGCATATAGATTTAGCATGTGTGGAGATAGAATACAACCCTGACACACTCCCTTTTCAATTCCAAACGATGCAGTGCTCCCCTGCTCCATTCACACAACAGCTTCCTGATCTCCAGGTATAGGTTCCTCATGAGCACAATCAAGTGCTCTGGGACCCCCACTCTTCTCAATGTCAACCACAACTTGTCATGATCCACACAGTCAAATGCCTTTGCATTGTCAATAAAGCACAAATTTACATTCTTCTGTTATTCCTTACTTTCACCCAGGATCCATTTGACATCAACAATGATATCCCTGGTGTCACAGCCTCTTCTAAATCCCACTTGAACTTCTGGAAATTCCCTTTCTATGTACTGTCCAGTAATTTTTTTAATGATCCTCAGCAGTATTTTGCTTGTATGTGATATCAGTGACATTATTTGATGATTTACACATTCAGTTAGATCACCCTTCTTGAGAATAGGAACAAATATGGACCTCTTTCAATCAATTGGCCAGACAGCGGTCCTCCAAATTTCCTGGCATAGACAGGTGAGTGCATCCAAGGCTGCATCTGTTAATTGAAGCAAGTCAGTTGGTATCCCAACAATTCCCGGGTCCTTATTTTTTGCCAATGCCTTGGATGCAGCTTCCACTTCCTCTTTCCTTACCATTGACTCCTGTTTATATAATACTTCTTGAAATTTTTTAGTGTCAATCACTTCTTTTTGGTACAGTGAGTCTGTGTATTCTCTCCATCTTCTTTTGATGCTTTCTGGGTCATACAACATATTACCCATAGCATCTTTCAACATTGCGACATGAGACTTAATTATTTTTTAGTTCTTTCAGTTTGAAAAATGCAGAATGAGTTCTTCCCTTTTTATTCTCCAATTCCAGCTCTCTGCACATTCGATTATAATATTTTGCTTTGTCCTCCCGAGCTGCTCTTTGACATCATCTGTTCAGCTCTCTCACTTTGACATGTTTTCCTTAGATTGGCTTCTCAATGTTTGTATATATATACACAAACACACACACATATATATTTGTTGTTGTTGTTATGTGCCGTCAAGTCGTTTGCGACTCATAGCGACCCTATGCACAACA
>NW_006400193.1:850603-857334 GCF_000299155.1 Elephantulus edwardii | reverse complement strand
ATTTATATTTACATTTACATTTCTATTTCTATTTATATTCCTATTCCTATTTATATTTATATTTATATACACAGAGAGAGAAGAGGAGGGGAGGGGAGAAGAGAGGGAGAGAGGGCGATGGGAGAGAGGAGACAGAGACAGAGACACACCCTATGTATAGCAGTGTTCTGGTGGCCTAGTGGTAAGAAGCTGCGTTGCAATCCGAAAGCTCGCAGTTCCAGGTCACCAACTCCCCCGGAGAAAGCTGGGCAGTGTCCTTCCGTGCTATTAACTGTTTCTGAAAACCCGCCGGAGAGTCAGCTATGGGTTGATTCCAACTAGATAGTGCACAACAACATATAGCAGTGTTTTCTGTTCTTTTACTGCTGGTTCTGCCCCGTGGCTGTGTCACAGGCCAAATAAGGCAGGGATACCACCACGCTAAGGGTCCTGGCTCTGCTTCTGCCTCACCTCCATGAGCTCCTCTTGCAGGCCCCCCCCTCGGGGTCACCTATGTGGTCTGGCTGCTTTTCAGAAAACAGATCTGGAAAGGTGAAGGTCTGTCCTTGAGCTAGCTTTTAGTCTGGCTTTTTCCACGTCTCTGTGATCTCGCTTCCTGTTGGAATCATGCTGCACCTGCTTCGACACGGCTGCCATGGGCACCTGGCAGATGCTCTGCTGGTAGTTTCTGAGGTCCACCCTGATCATCTCCAGCAGGATCTGGAACTTCACGGTGTTGTTGAGATGGGCTGTCCGGGCCACACCAGCTGAATGAAGAAGTTGGTTCAGAACACTTGGAGCTATGGCCATATGAGCTGAGACAGCGAGTGCAGCAAGTTCCTCTCCACAGCATTATATATTCTTTATAGCTTATATTGTACCTCCCAGCATGATGATCCCAGCTGATGCCAGATGAAACCAGGTTGAAAGCGAGAATTATTTCATCTTGTTTAGATCAACAATCAATAACCTTGGTCAGGAGATAAGGGGATATATTGCTTTGGACAAGTCTGTTGTTAGGGACCTTTCCAAAATATTGAAAAGAGTGATGGTAGTGAGAAGATTAAGATGTACCTGATCCAGACCACAGTCTTTTCAGTCACTTGTTATGAATTTGAGAGCTGGACATTAAATTAGGATTGTAGAGGAAGAATTTATGCCTTTGAGTTGTGGTGTTGGAGAAAGAGCACTGAATATCCAACAGACTTATCCCATGGAAAAGATGCAGTCCAAGTGCTCCTTGGAGGCAAGGAATGCAAGACTTCATTTCTCATAATTTGGACCAGTTGCTAGGAGAGGAATAACCTGTTGTGATTTTTTGGAAAAGGATATCATGCTTGGAAAGGTGAAGAGTCAATGAAAGAAAGGAAGATCCCCATCAGGAGGAATTTATACACTGATTGCAGTAATGGGTTCAACTATATAAGAGATGGTGAGGATGGCACAGGACAGGGCAGGATTCCTATCTCTTGTTCATAGGGTCACTATGAATTTTACTCAACTCAACAGCACCTAGCAACAAGAAGTATGATAAGTAGTACCTGGGGTCATAAAAATTAATAAGTGGTCATTGAAATACAACTATTGGTCTTTGTTTGAAACAAAAGAGGAGCAAGGAAATGCAAAGACCAGAGAAGGATCTAGACGACAGAACAAATTACATGAACTTTTTTCCACTTTAATGTTGGAAGAACTAGATGGTGCTGAGTATCTATTAACGTTTTGACCATGAACATGTAAAGAATCTTGATTGAAAGGAAGCAAAATGTGAAGCAGAAATTAAAATTCTCAAAGAATTTCGTTTACAAATTGGCAAAGAGAAGATAAAATTATTTTTATATGAAGATGATTGCTCTTTTCCAGTCAGTTGGCCAGCTGGCTATCCTCCAGATTTCCTGGCACAACTTAGTGAGCACATCCAGGGCAGCGTCTGTTTGTTGAAATATGTCAATTGGTACGCAGTCAACTCCTGGAGACTTGTTTTTTGCCAATTCCTTCAGAGCAACTTGAACTTTCTCCTTCAGCACCACAGGCTCTTGCTCATATGTTATTTCATGAAATTCTTCTATGTCAGCTGAATCACATATTTCAACAAACAGACGCTGCCCTGGATGTGCTCACTAAGTTGTGCCAAGAAACCTGGAGGACAGCCAGCTGGCCAACTGACTAGAAAAGATCCATATTTGTTCCCATTCCAAAGGAAGGCGACCCAAAAGAGTGAGGAAATTATCGAACAATATCATTAATATCACATGCAATCAAGATTCCGCTGAAAATTATCCAAAAACGATTGGAGCAATATGTCAACAGAGAACTGCTAGGCTGGATTTAGAAGAGGTCATGGCACTAGGATATTATAGCTAATGTTAGATGAATCTTAGCAGTAAGCAGAGAATAACAGAGGAATGTCTATCTGTGTGTCACTGATTATGCAAAGACTTTTGACTGGGTGGATCACAACAAGCTATGGCTAACTCTGAGAAGAATGGGAATCCCAGAACATTTGATTGTGCTTATGCAAAACCTTATACTTAGACCAAGAGGCAGTCATCAGAACAGAGCAAGGAGACATGGTTCAAAATCAAGAAGGTGGACTGTCGGGGATGTATTTTGTCTCCTTACCTTTTCAATCTGTGTGCAGAACAGATCATCCGAGACACTGGGCTGTATGAGGAGGAATGTGGCATCAGGATTGGTGGAAGAGTCATCGACAACCTGCGTTATGCAGATGACACAACCTTGCTTCCTGAAAGTGAGGAGGACCTGAAGCACTTGCTGTGGAAATGCAGCCTTCAATATGGATTGAAGCTCAACATAAAAAACAAAAACAAACAAAAGAAAAAAAAAAACCAAAACAAAGCATCTCACCACTGGACCAATTGGATCAGTATAGATGGTGAAGAGATTGAGATAGTTAACAGTTTTCATTTACTTGGCTCCACAGTCAACACTCTTGGTAACAGCAGCCAGGAAATCAAAAGACGAATTGTACTGGGAAAGTCAGCTGTGAGGGACCTCTCAAGAGTACTGAAGAGCAACGATGTCAAGCTGGAGACTGAGGTGCTCCTGATCCAGGCTATAATCTTCTCAATTAGGTGCTATGCATGAGAGAGTTGGAAAGTGACTAGGGATGACAGAAAAAGACTTGATGCCTTTGAGCTGTGGTGTTAGAGAAGAGTGTTGAATATACCATGGACTGCTAGAACAAACAGGTTTGTCCTGGAGAAGGTGAATCCAGAATGCTCCTTGGAGTCAAGGATTCTGAAGCTTATTCTGGCATACTTTTGGGCATGTTGCAAAGAGGGATTGGTCCTTGGAGAGGGACATCATGTTTGGGAGAGTGGAGAGATGGCACAGGCAAGGAAGACCCTCAATGAGATGGATCGATTCTGTGATTGGGGTAGTAGGAATGAGTGTGTTGGAGAAGGCAAGATTGGCACAGGATAGAGCATTGTTTAGGGCCCTTGTACATAGGGTCACTATGAGTTGCAAGCAACTCAAAGGCACCTAACAACAACAACAACAACATATGAAGATGATATGATAGTATATTTAGAGAACCCTAAAGACTCAGTGAGAAAACTACTGGACATAGTCAACCAGTTCAGCAAAGTGGCAGGATAAAATATCAACATACAAAAATCAATTTAATTTCTCTAAATAACGAAGAACTAGGGCTAAGAAAAATAATACCCATCACAATAGCTAATCACAGGATTAAATCTTTGGAAGTAAATTTAACTAGAAACACAAAAGACCTATTCAAAGAAAATGATAAAACATTAGTACAAGAAACCTGGAGAAATGGAAGAATATACCATGCTCTTGGATAGGAAGACTCAATATTATGAAAATGACAATTCTACCAAAGAAAGTCTACAATTTCAGTAAAATCTCAATACAAATACCAATTCCATTCTTCAATGAGATGGAAAAGGCAATTTCCAATTTCATCTAGAATAGAAAGGGACCCTGAATGAGCAAAGCACTCCTGAAAAAGAGAAACAAAGTAGGAGGCATCTCATTTCCTTATCTCAAATCATACTTGGCAGTCGTGGTGGTCAATACAGCATGGTACTGGTACAGTAACAGACACATATACCAATGGAATAGAATTGAGAACCTAGAAATCAGCTCATCTCCCTATGGTCAACTAGCTTTTGACAAGAAGATAATATCAGTTAAGTGGGAAAACGACAGCCTCTTTAACAAATGGTGCTGGCAAAATTGCAAATCTGTAGAAAACTCAAGCAAGACCCACACCTCACATCACACACAAAAACCAACTCAACGTGGATTAAGGACCTAGGAATAAAACCAAGGACTATAAACTTAGAGTAAAGCTTGGAAGAACTCTAGAAGCCCTAGTTCACAACATGAACAGTCTCCAAGCATCCTGAGATACCCACAACAATGAGATGAATGGGAACTTTAAGAATCAAATCCCTATGCCCATCAAAAAACTTCCCCAACAGAGTAAAAAGGAAAGTCACAGACTAGGAAAAAATATTTGGTGATGACATATCTGATAAGGGACTTACATCTAGAATTTGTAGAATACTCCAGCATCTCAACAGGATAAAGTTAAACTACCCAGTTGCAAAATGAGCACAGGATATAAACAGACACTTCACCAAAGGAGGCATTCAGTTGGTGAACAAACACATGAAGAAATGTTCAAAATCCCTAGCTCTAAGAGAGAATCAAATCAAAACAACTATGAAATATTATCTCAACCAAGTAACAATAGCAAAGTCCAACAGAACAGCAAACAGCAAAGGATGGTTAGGTTGTGGTGAAATTGGAACACGTATTTACTGTTGATAGAAGTGGAACCACTCTGGAAGACAGTATGGCACTTTCTCAAAAAGGTGAAAATAGAAATATCATTTGCCCCAGCAATTGCACTATGGGTATATACCCTAAAGAAACCAGAACTGCCACCCAGATACATGCACAGCCAGGTTTATTGCTGTGCTGATCACAATAGCAAAGGGATGGATGCAACCCAAGTGCCCATCAACAAATGAATGGATAGAGAAGCTATGGTATATTCACACAATGGAATACTATGCAACCCTAAAAACAAGAACTCATAAAATATTATACAGAATGGGTGATCCTGGAGGACATTATGCTGAGTGAAATATCTCAGTCACAAAAGGACAAATACTGCAAAATGCCACTGTTATTATACAGGGCTGACATAGGGGTTGGGGAGAAACTAATAAAAGAGGGGCTAAATAATACTGCATCGAAAGAGATAAGAGAAAGAACTATGAGTAGGTATTATTTGCATGACAACAATCCAGAATGAGAAGTGCATAGCAAACTGGACTTGGGAGGTGGGCATAGGGAGAAAACTGCAACAATGAAAGACCCTTTTTAAAGAGAAAAGCTAACTAGGGGCAACAATAGGGAGGAAAATGTGCAACAATGAATGAATGGAAATCCAAGTTTTCTATAAACCTTTTTCAAATAAATAAAAAAATACGAGGAGAAAAAATAATTTAGTCTTGAGTCTGGAGGACTATGATTCTGAATTTCTCTTCAAAGCTTTAATCGAAACTATCTCCTTGAAGTCATCTTTAAACAATTTAGTGTAAAGATTGTTACCTTTGAATATATTATTTTTTTTAAAAAGTACTTGTATAAGTCCAAATGATCAACAGGCATTGTAAAGCACAGAAGTAGTTCAATGTAGAAACAGGGCTGGAAGATAAAGTAAATAGAAATAAAAGAACTAGGACAGAAATAATGGAAATGTTGTCATAATGTGAAGAATATAACCAGTGTCACTGATTGCTATCTCTAGAAACTATAATGGAAATAGGTTTGTTGTTGTTGTTGCCATCAAGTCAGAACTGATTCATAGTTGACCCTTCAGCAGGTGTTCAGAAACTATAAATTTCACAGGAGTAGATTGTCCATCTTTCTTCCATAGAGCATCTGCTGTATTCAGATGCTGTGACTTTGGATTGGTAGCACAACTCCTTTCCCACTAGGCCACCAGAGCTCCCTGGGAATAGGTTTAGTATGTATATTTTCACACACACACACTCAAAAATAATAATTAAGAGTATATGGATTTGGGCTTAATCTCAAAAACATGGGCCATTTTTTTGTACAATTTATCTTATACTTCATTTGATAAATTAAAAAAAAATATATTGCTATCATCGCAAACTAGTGGTGGTAGCAGTGACTTTACTGTTGATGGCCTGCTACCTGCAATCAGCATGGTGGGTTTTTCCTACACATTCTCATCAAACTGATCCAAGTCTTTGTAAAACTTGCCCTCTTCTCTCCATTCTCTGTTCTAAGCTGAACCTCAATTTATAAGCTGAACCATCTGAAGCTTAGAAGATTATGGCCAAGTCTCCAGTTTTTGAGAGTACATGCATTTCCTTTTTATCAGTCTGGCCTTTGTTGATGGTGGGCAACAGGGTTTATCCCGCCTACTTCTGGAACAAGCATTTTAGGTGGATTTTCATCCTGCAGACTATATTAAAAGTTCTCAATCATGGAGTAGACTTTAAAAACAACAACAGACAAACTCTGTGTTACAGCCTTAAAAAAAGTTTTTTTTAAAAAAAAAAAAAGATCTTATACTTATGAAAATAGGAGTTAAGATGTCTGGGTCCTGAGCTCTTTGTGCAGTCTAAAGAAGGTATTGCAATCACAACCATGTACTGAATGATGATGAAAACCTCTGGTAGAGAAAGAAAGGAAGGAAGGAAGGAAGGAAGGAA
>NW_006400193.1:832192-850427 GCF_000299155.1 Elephantulus edwardii | reverse complement strand
AGAGAGAGAGAGAGAGAGAGAGAGAGAGAGAGAAAGAAAAAAAGAAAGAAAGTAGGAGTTAAATTGTACCAATCAAACTGTGCCACGCAGCAACTGGTTCTGCCTCTTGATCATTCAGTATGTGTCTGCAATGTCCCTTTGGGCTCAGTGGTCATAAAGATCAATTAAGGTCCAGGCCCTAACATGTAAGTGATAAGACCCCTTAAGAGTCAATGCTATGTCTGTGTGACAAAAGCTCAGATAATTGTGAAAATGTGGAGTGTCAAGACAACATTACCATCTGTGAGAGCATGCAAGGCTTCTAACAGACACTGGAAGTAGATATGAAGACGCAATGAGCAAAGGCATGCTGGACAAGGACCCAGCTTATTCTCATCTCATCTTTATTGCTGCTAATAAGGATGACTATCTGCCCATCACTGTGCTATATGCACAATATCTGCATGTTATTCAATACTCAGAGAAGCCTATCTTTCAAAGAGGTCATATTGCAGGTAAGTTCCAGAAGTTAGACTTGAATCCAGGTGTTATATGAGGCTAGAGAATTTGCTCTTTAGTTGATTGAAAATTTTCAAGGAAATTTTACATTACCCCATTTTGTCTTTCTGTCCCCACAGTTTCTCTATGTCTCAGCAGCCTGTTGGCACAGATGAGTCATCCTATTACCAGTAATAACTTGATTTTACTCACTCCAACCTCTCCTTCCTGCCTTGCTCACTCTGGTCTTCTGCTAAGTCTCACCTCATGGTGGGAGTCCTTAAAGTGTCTACTGTCTACTTTTCCCCCTTGATCCCCATCTAAAGGTCACAAGAAGGCTTGCTCTCCTAGTAGTATAAGGTTGTTTATTTGTGAGTCAGTTCAGAACCACACATGTTCAGCAAGTGAAATAAACTAAGTGCTGTAAGAAATAGGAGTTCAGTCCAGGCCCTTGATAAGATACACACATGATCAATTAAACTTCCCATATCCTGTTTTTTGTGGCAAGAGGGGTAAGGGGAAGAAGGTAAGAATCACCAGGGAATCAAGTGTTATAGAAAAGATAAACTACCAATTTGAACCAGCAGTTTGTTGTGTTTGGGGAGAACATTGTTGGTACAATGCTTTTCTGACAGTTTGCTGTACTAAGATAATTTGTGGGTTGCTGTAGTACTAAAAATTATGTAACAGCTGTATCAAATGCCATGAGTTAACCATGGTGGACAGGTTTTAGTAGAGCTCCCAGATTAAGATGGATAGGAAGTAGAATTGGTTGTACACTTCTTAAACAACACGACTTTGAAAACCCTATGAAGAGGTGAGCTCTGGTGACCTAGTGGTAAGAAGAAGATGCACTGCAATCCCAGAGGTGAGTAGTCCACCAGATGCTCTGCTGGAGAAGGAGGGACAATCTCTTCCTATACCAGTAAGATCTGATTTGATGGTACACACACAAAAAATAATAAACAAATTTAAAAAAAACCCTATGAACACTAGAGGAATGCAGATAGTTATAGTAGTGTAGTGAAAGAGCTCAGATTGGAAGTCAGTTGAAATGAAAAACCATGACAAATGTCATTTAATAATTGGATCATGAAATGTACATAGTTTGTTTGAATGTTGGAAAACTGGAAATGGGACCCATGAACATTGACATACTAGGCATTAGTGAGATGAGATGGACCAGATTTGGCAACTTTTAATCAACCAATCATATGAGAATGAAACACAAAAGAAGAATAGTTTTGGATTCACAGGGAAAAAGTAAATTTCAAGTTCTGTTCAGATGAGATGGATTGAAACAGTGACTGGGGCAGTGGGGGTTTGTGTGTCAGAATTAGTGAGACTGGCTCAGGACAGAGAAGGGTTCAGAGCTGCTGGACATAGGGTCACTATGTATCGCAGGCGACTCAACCAATATCATTCTATGACAGGTTTAGAAGCAGGAACGGCATCCACTTTCAAAACAACATGCCTCCAGAAACTCTATGAACTTTGATAAATGTTTATAGTTGTACAGGGGTTTCAGGCCTTTTGTTCATAGGTTTGCTATGAATCGTGCTAGACTCAAAGGTAATCAACAACACAACATCCTGAAATACAATGTTGTGAGTGATAGGATATTATCCATATGCACACAAGGAAAACCTGGTAATACAACAATTATTCAAATATACACTCCTACATCTAGAGCCAAAGAGGAAGAAATTGAGAATTTTTACCAAATCTTGAAGTCCAAAATTGACCAAACATGCAATCAAGATGTGTTAATGATAACTGGCGAGTGGAATGTAAAAGTTGGAAACAGTGAAAAAGGAATGTTGTTGTTGTTGGTGTTGTTATGTATTGTTGAGTCACCTGAGACTCATAATGAAGTTTTGAAACCTGCCTTGTCTTGAGCCAGTCTCATTGACTACAACACATCTACTCTCATCACCCCAGTTACTGTATCAATCCATCTCATCCAGGATCTTTCTCTCCTGCGCTTCCCTCCACCCTTCTGAGCCTGATGTCCTTCTCCAAAGACTTGTCTCTCCTGGCCACATGCCCAAAGTATGTGAGATGAAGCTTAAAAATCCTAGCCTCCAAGAAGAAACTTGGTTTCACCCTCTCCAAGAAAGGCTTAACTTGTTTTTTTGATGGTCCATGGTATGTACAAGACTTTTTTCCAGAACCACAACTCAAAAACATCAGTTCTTTTTCTGGCATCCTTAGTCATTGTCCAGCTCTCTGATGCATAGCAAGTAATTGTAAAGACCATGGCCTGGTTCAGGTGCACCTTAATCTAAACTGACATTGTTGCTTCACAGTTCTCTGAAGAGGTCCCTGACAGTAAACTTTCCCAATACAATGTGTCATTTCTGAATAATCTTCAGAAAGATTTTGCTTGCTTGTGATATGAGTGATATGAGTGATATTGTACAATAATTTCCACACTCTGTCGGGTTTTTTTGGAATGGGAATAAATATGGATCTCTTCCAGTCAGTTGGCTAGGTATCTGTACTTCAGAATTTTTGGCACAACCTGTTGAGAACATTCAGGGCAGCATTTGTTTTGTTGAAGTATGTCACTTGATATTCCATCAATTCCTGGGCCTTTATTCTTTGCTAAGTCCTTTAAGCAGCCTGAGCTTCCTCCTTCATCACCACTTGATCATATGTTGTTTCTTGGCATTCTTCTGTGTCACCCAATTCTTTTTGGTACAGTGAACCTGTATATTCCTTCCACCTTCTTTTAATGCTTCCTTTATCATTCCATTTCTGCCCATAGCTTCTTTAAGTATTGCAACTCGTGACTTGAATATGTTCTTGAGTTCCATCAGCTTAAGACATGCTGTGAAAAGTCAGCAATTTTTCTTTTCAGACTCCTTTTATTATAATACTTTGCTTTGTATTCCTGAGCTTCCTTTTTTCTTTTTTTAATTTTTTTTCTATTTTAATGAATGTGTACAGAGACTGGATTTCCACTCATTCATTGTTTTCTGAGCTTCCTTTTTAAATCTTCTATTCAGCTCCTTAACTTCTTGATTTCTTCCCTTTACTTCAGCTGCTTGGCATTTTATTGAAATATTCAGAGTCTCTTCTGATGTCCATTTTGGTCTTTTCTCTTCCTCCTTCTTTGCAATAACCTTTTGCATTCTTCATGGATGATAGTCTTGATATCTTTTCACAGCTCATCTAATCTTCATTCATTAGTGGTCAAGGCCTCAAACCTGTTTCTTAGTTGGTTTGTTTTTGGTTTTTTTAAAATCCATCTTTTAGAAGTTTAATCGACTGACAGGAGATTAAACAGTTAACCTATCCATTGGGGGCGGGAGGGATGGAGAAAATTAATTGGATAAAAAATTGCATCCTGGTTTGTTGGGTTTTTTTAAAATTTTCTGGAAACCCTATGAACCTGGAGAAAGGATGAAAGTCACACAACTGTTGAGCACTTTCATTCATAGGGTTGCTCTGAGTCACCTACGACCTGACAGCACTCAACAAAAGCAACCAAACAAATAGTTTATTTACAAAATTCAAATACAGATTTGAACAAATTCTTACCATTTCCCTCAACCCCCCCACCCACTAAATTGTACAACACAATGATTAATCTGGCCTTCCACCTGCACATCCACATCTCTCTGTTTTCAGCCTCTCCTACCCCTCCTGGATCCTTATATTCATTCTACAATAATGGTTTTATACAATATTTACCTTTATGGGACTGAGTTCACTCAACATAATGTTCTCTAGTCTCTCCCAAGTTAGGTAGTAATTTACATAACGATTGCTGCTGCATGCTGCATAGTATTCCATTGTGTGAATGTACCATAATTTCTCAATCCATTCGTTTGTGGTTGGACATTTCGGCTGTTTCCATGTTCTTGCGATGGTGAATAATACTGCTATGAACCTTGGTATACAAATCTCAGTTTGTGCCTCAGTTCTCATATTCTCAGGGAATATTCCAAGTAGTAGAATAGCTGGGTCATAAGGAATTTCTATATTCAACTATTTGAGGAAGGATCAAACTGCCTTCCAGAATGGTTGCACCTTTTTACAATCCCACCAACAATGTATAAGAGTTCCTTTCTCGCCACATCCTCCCCAACATCTATTACTTGCTGCCCTGTTAAACTTTGCCACTCTTACTGGAGTGATATGGTACTTCATTGTGGTTTTGGTTTGCATCTCTTTTATTGCCAGTGATTTGGAGCATTTCTTCATGTGTCTGTTTGCCATTTGAATATCTTCCTCTGTGAAAATTCTTTCCATGTTTTTGCCCATTTTGTAATTGGGTTATCAGTCTTTTTCTTGTGGAGGTCCAGGAATATTCTATAAATTTTTGTTATAAGACTCTTGTCTGAGATGCAATTACCAAATATTTGTTCCTAGGCTGTAGGTTTTCTTTTCACCCTAATGGAAAAACGTTTTGATGTGATAGAGATTTAATGTTTAGAAGGCCCAATATATCAATTTTATCCTCTTTAGATTGTGCATTTCTGGTTGTATTTGGCAGTCTCTTTATACCTTGGACTAGCACTTCTAAGTTTGATCCCAGTTTGTCTCTTAAGAACTTTATGGTTTTGGGCTTTACTCCCAGGTCTCTGATCAAATTTATTTGGAGAGACAAGAGACATCAAATAAGCAAAACACTCTGAGAAACAAAAGTGAGGCTGGAGGCATAGCACTCCCTGACCCCAAAACCTACTATACAGTGGTGGTAACCAAAACAGCAAGGAGCTGGTACAATCACAGGCACACCGACCAATGGAACAGAATTGAGAATCCAGAAATAGACTCAGCTATCTATGGTCAACTGATATTTGACAAGGAAATCAAAGCTATCAAAAGGGGAAATGATAACCTCTTCAACAAATGGTGCTGGCAAAACTGGACTTCCACCTGCAGAAAGCTGAAACAGGATCCACCATACACAAAATCACACACCACACACAAAAATCAACTCAAGGTGGATCTTAGTTGGTTTTTAAATTCAGGTGTGATAGACTCAAGAAAAAATTTTTATTCCTGTGAATAAGATTTTACTTTCTTTAATTTGAACTTGCATATGAATAGTTGACAGTCTATTCCGCAATCAGCACCTGACCTAGTTTTTACTGCTGATACTGGACTTTTCCAACGATTCCTTCCACAAATGTAATCAATCTGATTCCTGTGCATATGATCAGGCAAAATCTATGTGCATAGCCTGCATTTATGTTTCTTTTTTTTTGTTATTAGAACATTCTTTTTTTTTATTGGCAAAAACATATTGGAGGTACAAGGAGGTGAGGGTTGGGGGCAGAAGGGTGAGGATGGGCCAGGATGCAGTTGCAGAGCTGCACAGTTTGGTCGGTGGGGGGAGCAGGTGAAGGAAATGATGAGGGTCCAGTGGGGACAAGATGTTACAGAGGAATGACAAGCATTTTCCAATGGTAATTAAACCAACTGTCTTATTGATTTGGGAACTGGATGCCGACTTTCTGGCTTCTTCATGCTGAACAGGGGCGTAGATGTAAAGGGGGGAAGGGAGGATGCTTTATCACCTTACTGGTGGTCTTGGGTTAAAGTTGCTTGTTTTCTTGCTGTTAGAAGATATTTTCCTGTCATTTGCTCCCCTCTGGACTGCAGAGTGCTTTCCTAGGTGGGTCCAGGGGGGGGAGCTATGAGACTCACCCATTTCTCCTTGGGAATCCTTGAATTCCTGTTGTTGAGCCTCAATCTTCACTGAGGGCCAGTCATCAACTGTTTAAGTGTTCAATTATCAATAAGCTGAAGTCTGTGGAAGGCCATAATGGCCCTGCTCCCGCAGCTCACCACGCTGTCTCTGCCTCCGCCACCATCTTGGATCTAGAACATTCTTGATCGTATTTATGTTTCTTATAAAAGGTATTTGTCGTGAATAAATCATTGATTGTATAGAATCCTATCCTTCTATCCCCAGACTCATCTGTCATCAACTTCATGTTTTCTGACTACTGATCCTTCTTCCTTATTTCTAACTTTTGCATTCTAGTCACCCATTATTATTGCATCTTGGTTGCATGTTTCTTTCTGTTTCTGACTGCAAAAGTTGATAAAAATTATCTATTTCCTCTTCTTTGGTTCTGGTTGTTAGTACATATATTTGAATTTCACCAGACTTCCTTGTATACATATCCTGTCTCTCACAACATTGTTTTTCAAGGTGGATCTAGAAACAGCCTTTTTAACTATGAAAGTGACCTCATATTTTCTCACATTTTCATCTCTAGCATAGTAGATCATATGATTGACTGATTTAAAATGTCCCCTGGCAACCCATCTCATTTCACCAATACCTAATATGCCAATATTTATGCTTTTTATTTCTTCTTTAATGATGTCCAATTTTCCTATATTCATGCGTCCCACTTTCCACTTTCAAATCATTAATTTCTGCTTACAACTGTTCCTCCTCCTTTGTGTTTTCAAATTTTAGGGGTCAGTCTCAGTTGCCGTATCTATTAGTCTATTTCAAGTGTGCTTTGCTGTACATACAGTTTTCAAAGGTTTGTTATGTTTCAGAAATGGAAGACCAATCCTTCTTCCTCGTCTGTCTTAATGTGGATGCTTAGTTTTAGAATAATGTCTGACAGACAAGCATGTTACAGAGTACATGAAAGATACTTCTCTTACAGAAATAACCAATGCATTCAGTGTCATCATTCCCCAAACACATGTGTCTTGTTTCTTCCCTTTCTCTGCTACATCAAGATCCCTGGCATTGCTGTCTACCCTGTCAAGCAACCCCCACCCCACAGCCAGTCCTTGATATGATGATGATGTTGTTGTTGTTGTTACGTGCCGTCGAGTCACTTGTGACTCATAACAACCCTATGTACAACAGCTCTAAACTCTGCTCTGTCCTGTGCCAATCTCATTGTCTCCAACACACTCATCCTGATTGCTCCAGTTACCAAATCAATCCACCTCCCAGAGGGCCTTCCCCTCCTGCACCTGCCCTCCACCCTCCCAAGCATGATGTCCTTCTCCAAGGACTGGTCCCTTCTTACAACATGTCCGAAGTATGCTTCCTTCATCACCATATGCTCTTGCTCAAATGTTATTTCATTAAATTCTTCTGTGTCTGCCAATTCCTTTCAATACAATGACTCAGTATATTCCTTCCATCTTCTTTTGATACCTCCTGGATCATTTAACATTCTGACTAAAGCATCCTTGATTATAGTAACTCAAAGTTTGAATTTGTTCTTCAGTTCCTTGAGCTTAAGAAATGCAGAACGAGTTCGGCCCTTTTGATTTTCTGACTCTAGCTCCTCACACATTTCATTGTAATATTTTACTTTGTCACTCTGTGTTGCCTTTTGGAATCTTCTGTTCAGCTCCTTAGTGTCTTGAATTCTTCCTTGTGCTTTGGCTTCTCTACGTAGCAACACTATATAAAAGATTTCTAAACGCCGTTCTATCCTGTGCCAACCTAGCCATCTCAAACGCACTTATTCCCACCACTCAAGTCACAGAATAGATCCATCTCATCGAAGGTCTTCCTTTCCTTCGCCGACCCTCTACTCTGCCAAACATGATGTCCCTCTCCAAGAATCAGTCCCTCCTTGAAACATAACCAAAGTATGTCAGATGAAGCTTCAGAATCCTTGACTCCAAGGAACATTCGGCTTCACTTTCTCCAGGACAAACCTGGTATATTCAGTACTCTTCTCCAGGACCACAGCTCAAAGGCATCAATTCTCTTTCTATCATCCCTATTCACTGTCCAACTCTCTGATGCATAGCACGTAATTGAGAAGACTATAGCCCAGATCAGGTGCACCTTAGTCTCCAGCCTGATGCCATTGCTCTTCAGTATTTTTGAGAGGTGCCTCACAGATTATTTTCCCAATTCAATTCTTCTCTTGATTTCCTGGCTGCTGTTACCAAGAGCGTTGATTGTGGAGCCAAGTAAACTAAAACTGTTAACTATCTCAATCTCTTCACCAGCCATACTGAAGCTACCGATTGGCCCAGTGGTGAGAATCTTTGTTTTCTTGATGTTGAGCTTTAATCCATACTGAAGACTGTAGTCCTTGAACTTTTGCAGCAAGCACTTCAGGTCCTCCTCAGTTTCAGCAAGCAGGGTTATGTCATCTGCATAACGCAGGTTGTTGATGACTTTTCTACAAATCCTGATGCCACATTCCTCCTCGTACAGCCCAGCATCTCAGATGATCTGTTCTGCATACAGATTGAAAATATATGGAGATTTGTATTTTGTACATGCCTGATGAACCACCTTCTTGATTTTGAACCATGTAGTGTCTCCTTGCTCTGTTCTGACAACTGCCTCTTGGTCCAAGTATAGATTTCATATTAGCACAATAAGATGTTCTGGGATTCCAATTCTTCTCAGAGTCAGCCACAGCTTGTTGTGATCCACACATTCAAAGCCTTTGCATAGTCAGTGAAGCACAGATAGACATTCTTCTGGTATTCTCTGCTTTCTGCCAAGATCCTTCTAACATTAGCTATAATATCCCTAGTACCACGACCTCTTCTAAATCCAGCCTGCACTTCTGGCAGTTCTCTGTTGACATATTGTTCCAAACATTTTTGGATAAATTTCAGCGAAATCTTGCTTGCATGTGATATTAATGATATTGTTCGATAATTTCTGCACTCCGTTGGGTCACCTTTCTTTGGAATGAGAACAAATATCAGTCTTTTCAAATCAGTGGGCCAGCTGGCTGTCCTCCAGATTTCTTGACACAACTTAAAGAGCACATGCAGGGCAGTGTCTGTTGAAATATGTCAATTGGTATGCCGTCAACCCCTTGGGCCTTGTTTTTTACCAATTCCTTCAGAGCAATTTGAACTTCCTCCTTCATCACCATAGGCTCTTGCTCATATGTCATGAAATTCTTCTGTGTCAGCCAATTCCTTCTGATACAGTGACTCTGTGTATTCCTTCCATCCTCTCTTGATACTTTCTGGATCATTATCATTCTACCCAAAGTATCCTTAAGTATTGCCACCCGTGGCTTGAATTTGTTTTTTAGCTCCTTCAGCTTAAGAAACGCTGAGCGAGTCAGCCCTTTTGGTTTTCTGACCCCAGCTCTGCACTTTTCATTGTAGTATCTTGCTTGTTGTCCTGGGCTGCCTTTTGAAATTTTATGTTTAGCTTTTTGATTTCTTGGTTTTTTCTTTTAGCTCTGGCTTCTCGGCACTCTAATGCAATATTCATAATCTCATCTGACATCCATCTTGGTCTTTTCTTCTTTTTCAGCCTTTGTAATGATCTTTTGTATTCTTCATGGACGATTTTCTTGATATCCTCCCAGAGCTCATTTGGTCTACGCTCATTGGTGCTCAAGGCCTCAAACCTGTTCCTGAGATGGTTTTGAAATTCCAGTGGGATAGACTTAAGATCAAATTTTGGTTCCCGTGGACTTGATTTAATTTTCCTCAACTTCAGCTTGAACTTGCATATGAGTAGTTGGTGGTCTGTCCCACAATCAGCACCCGACCTGGTTTTCACCACTGATATTGAGCTTCTCCACCATGTCTTTCCACAAATGTAATCTATTTTATTCCTATACATGTCATCAGGTGAGATCCAAGTGCATAGCCTGCGTTTATGTTTCTTATAAAAGGTATTTGCAGGGAGCTCTGGTGGCCTAGTGGCAAGAAGCTGTACTGCAATCCCAGAGGTACATGGTTCAAATCCACCAGATGCTCTGCCAGAGAAGGAGGGAAAATTTCTCTCCTGTACCAGTCAGATCTGATTTGACAGTACATGCACAATAAAGAAATTTTTTAAAGGTATTTGCAATGAATAAATCATAGAATGTGCAGAACTCTGTCATTCTATCTCCAGCCTCATGTCTCTCACCGAGCCCATATTTTCCAGCTACTGATCCTTCTTCCCTGTTCCCAGTTTTTGCGTTCCAGGCACCCATTATTATCAATGCATCTTGATTGCATGTTTGATCAATTTCTGACTGCAAAAGTTGGTAGAAATCTTCTATTCCCTCCTCTTTGGCTCTAGTTGTTGGTGCATATGTTTGAATTATAGTGGTATTCACTGTGCTTCCTTGTATGCTATGGATATTATCCTGTTGCTCATCACATTGTATCTCAGTATAGCTCTAGAAATGACTTTTTAAATTATGAAATCAACTCCATTTTTCCTCACCTTTTCATCCCCAGCATAGTAACTCATGTAATCGTCTGATTCAAAATGTCCCATGCCAAACCATCTCATTTCGCCAATACCTAGTATGTCAATATGTATGCGTTCCTTTTCTTTCTTAACAATGTCCAATTTTCCTACATTCATGCTTCTCACGTCCCACGTTCCAGTCTCTAGTGTTTGCTTACAGCTGTTCTTTCTTCTCTGTATTTCCGTTTCTAAGATCTCAGTCTCAGTTGCCATGTCTGCTAGTCCAAGCAATAGTCTAAGTGTGCTCTATTGTACATAGGGCTGTTGTACTGGAAAAAAAAGGGGTCTAGATCAATTCTAAACAAATGAAATCAGCCTCTCTTAGTGGAGTGCAGGCCCAGATGTGGCCCTGGTTGAAGATCCTGACCTTGGTTTGAGTTCATGGCACTTCCTCAAGAGCACAAGAGATCCAGATCCAGCAAATTGAATCTGAGGATCCCTAGAAGAAAATAGAAGAAAAGAGATAAAGTTTGTCTGTTTCTTCTCTCCTTACTTTCTCTTCCATCATTCTCTTTTCTTCGTACCCACCCAGAAACTATTCTCTGTTTCTTGGTCTCAGACTATTTGGCATTTGGGATAAGAATTTCTCTGTGGTCCCCACTCTATATGGTGTCCTACAAAAATAATAGATTCTCAGTAAATATTTACTGAATAAATAATGATGAGACCACTCCAGTCATTCACTACAGGCAAATGAGATTGCCTCTTTTGCTTTGTAGTTTAAAAAAAAAATAGTAGCTTAAAAAAACAAGAAGGGTCCACCCTAAAAAAAAGGCCATTTAAACCCATAAGCAGGATATAAAGTTGTCCTTTTTACTACCCCTTTTCCTATTGTTATTGTTGCTGTTGTTTGGTGTTGTGAGTCGGGTGCAACCAATAGAACAACAGATCTGAATATATGCCATCCTCATTATTTTCTGACACACGAGAGCCCATTGTGGCAGTCAGTGTGTCTATCCACCTGGTTGAAAGTCTTCTTCTCATTCACTGACCCTTCGCCTTTCCAAGCATGATGTTCCTCTTCAAGGAATAATATCTTCTTCTAGCAACATGTCCAAGTATGTGAGACAAAGCTTTGTCATCTTTGCCTCCAACGAGCACTTTGGCTACACTTTCTCCAAGACATATTTTTTTTTCTTTTAGCAATTCCTGCAGGAGTTAGTACTTTTCTCCAACTTAGCAGTAGTAAGCATTAAAAGAAAACAAAATCCTTCCTAATCTAATTGGTAAAAAAACAATTTCAGTTTGGGTTTGAATTTACTTTTCCTTGAATACTGGTGAGACTGAGCATTTTTCAGATACTTATTAGTCATTAGTATGGCTTCTTCTGCGACTTGTTTGCTCCCAATTTACTATAAGAAATATAACTTCCAGAGGAACCAGATACATGTGTCTTGCAGCCTTCATTAGCTCCCTGTAGCCACAATCTGGAGTAAGCCAAACTCTAACCATAATGGTGTTTTCTTGATATGTACAGAATGAGAAAAAGCAGGGTTGAGCTTTGGGATTCCAGTGTTTAATCACATAAAGCAAGAAAGATCGGGGATCCATGGAGTAGATGGTTCGGGATATCCTCCACTTTCCCTTTTTTCTATTTCCCTAGCCTCCTAATACTTCTTCAGATAAACACATTCTTCTTCAGATGAAAATAAGACTATTTTCATTTAGTGCTAGCTCTGTCTGGAATCACTCCTTGATTTTTTTTACTTAACTCTGAGTGCAATTTTCATTTCTTAAGTCCTTTGCTTCCTTAGACTGCCTAATCCTTTCTCAGAGCATTAAAAAACATAGTTGATACTTTTGGGGATGACTGTCTCTCTTGTTTTCTCAAAACTGCCCTCACAGAGAGAAGGTTGTTTTAGTGGTTCCGTGAACATCTACAATGCATTCCCCATGGAGAGTTTACATAAATGTACATTTTTCTGGAGTCTAGGCTTTCCTTAGACTCTGACCCCTGAGAGGTCATTACTATAGATAAAGACTGGAAAGAAAGATGTTTGTGGTGTAATCAAAAGGATAAAAATGAGTGGAATAAAAAAGAGGAATTTAAGTGCTGATCAGGGACAAATTAGATGGATCCTCTCTGACAGAAAGAGAGAAACATGTGGATTCTTAAAGACATACTGAATCTGGAAAGTCTCCTAAACTATTATCCTATGCTACTCTTCAAATCATGATTTGAAGCAATCATCTGAAATAATCTTTTAACTAAAGAATAATTTAGGACAAAAAGTGAAGATCGCCCACCCCAGTCCGCGACCCCGCCGCCAGCTCTGAACTTCGGGACTGGCAAAGTTGGGTGCCACGCAGACGCAGTGGACAGAGGGAATGGATTCGAACTGGGACCCACCACTGCACCTTTGACCCACGTCTCCAGGTACTGCATCTCTTCCCCCTGCCCCCAGTCCATGAACCTGCCGCCAGCTCTGAACTTTGGGGCCAAGGGCTGAAGGCCCTCGGCCCTGGACTTAAAGAAAACAAAAACAAAACAAAAAACCACACAAAAGAACAAAGACACATAGACCAAATTTATAGCATTTTTCAACCTCACTTGAAAAAGTTTCCAATACTTAAGATTTAGTTTCTTTTGACTACAAACTGCTGTTTGGCCCTACCACATTGGTCCCACCAACTTAAGCAAAAGGGAGGTACTGGACAGACATCTCAATAGAGAAGCAGTGACATCAAACCAAGAACCAACTATCATGTTAGTTTTCAAAAACTCTTCCACTTCAATGTCTCGAAAGAAGCAGGGTACCTCACTCACCACGCAAGCCCAAAACAAGATATCTACCCCCCAAAATTAAACAGTAGCAATGGATTTCATGAAGCCAGAAAGTCTGATGGAACTTTCTGATGCACAATTTTTTTTAAAAAAAAGATGATTGAGTGTTTTGAATGGATGAAAAACAGACTTGATGAGTCGCAAGCGACTCGACAGCACATAACAACAACAACAACAGTCAAAAATCAGGAGGAACTTAAAAAAACAATCCATAACAACGCAGATAAAACAAATGAGGCATTAGAGGCACTGGAAAAAAACAAGAAATCATAATTCAAAATATGAAATCTAAGGTTTCGGATGCTGTCAACATGATGGAGGGACATACAAATAGAGGGGAAGAGATGGAAAATAGAATTAGTGAAATAGAAGATAGAATTGTCACCACAGATATAACCAAGAAAAAAGCAGAAGCAAAAAAAGAAGGCAACAGAAGAAAACTTAAGAATAATGTGGGATACCATTAAAAGAAATAACATCCGCATCATTGGAATCCCAGAACGGGAAGAAGCAAGTAAAGGCACTGAAAAAGTTGTGGAAGAATTACTAGAGGAAAACTTTCCAGGCATAATGAAGAATGACAGAATATATATTCAAGAAGCTGAACGAACACCATATAGAAATAGACCCTAAACGAAAAACACCAAGGCATATCATTGTCAAATTTGCTAGAACCAAAGATAAGGAGAAAATACTAAAAGCAACGAGAGATAAACAAAGAGTAATCTATAAGGGAGAACAGATAAGATTAAGTGCTGATTTCTCAGCAGAAACCATGAGAGCAAGAAGACAGTGGAATGGCATCTATCGAACACTTAAAGAACACAACTTTCAACCAAGAATACTGTACCCAGCTAAACTATGCATCAAGTATGAAGGAGAGATCAAATTATTCCCAGAAATACAGAACCTAAAGGAGTTCATGAAAACAAGACCAGCCTTACAGGAAACACTGAGAAACGTCCTTGAAACAGAGATGCCACCGAAAACAGGATGGACCAAAGTAACTAGCAACAACACCAAAAAGAATCGAACAGAATGACAGCAATAAAACCCTACCTTTCAATAATTACACTAAACGTGAATGGATTAAATGCACCACTGAAGAGAAAAAGAGTAGCAGATTGGATAAAAAAACAAAATCCATCAATATGTTGCCTACAAGAGACACATCTGAAAAATGAAGATAAAGAAAGACTAAAAATTAAAGGATGGGACAAAATATAGCAAGCAAATGGCAACCAAAAAAAAGCAGAAGTAGTGCTACTAATCTCTGATAAAATAAATTTCAATGCAAAAACCATCACAAAGGACAAAGAAGGTCATTACATAATGCTTAAAGGGTCCATAGAACAAGGAGATATAACAATATTGAATATCTATGCAACAAATGAAAGACCTGCAAAATATATAAAACACACATTAACAATGTTGAAAAAGGAGATAGATAACACTACTATAATATTTGGAGACTTCAATACACCCCTTTCAAGAAAAGATAGAACTACCAAAAAGAATCTCAACAAAGATACTCAAGAATTAAACCACACAATTAACCAACTCAATCTTACAGATATTTACAGACTAATGCACCCCAAAAAAAGCACAATACACCTTCTTTTCCAATGTGCATGGAACATTCTCCAGAATAGACCACATTATAGGTCATAAGGCAAGCATCAACAACTTTAGTAGTCCTAATCCACAACATAAAGGGTCTTCCCAGTATTCTGAAAAATTTACAACCAGGAGAAGACAAAATAGATGAATGGGACCTTCTAAGAATCAAATCCCTATGCACATCCAGAAACTTCTCTAACAAGGTAAAAAGGGAAGCCACAGACTGGGAAAAAGTGTTTGGTAATGACATGTCAGATAAGGGACTTATATCTAAAATTTATAAAATACTTGAGCACCACAACAAGATAAAGGTGAATAATCCAATAGAAAAATGGGCACAGGATATGAACAGACACTTCACCAAGGAAGACATTCAGATGGCCAATAAGCACCTGAAGAAATGTTCAAAATCCTGAGAGAGATGCAAATAAAGACAACCATGAGATATCATCTCACTCCAGTAAGACTAGCAAAATTTAACAGAACAGCAAGCAACAAATGCTGGTGAGGTTGTGGAGAGACTGGAACTCTTATTCACAGTTGGTGGGAGTGTAAAATGGTGCAACCACTGTGGAAAGCGATGTGGCGCTTTCTCAAAAAGTTGCAAATAGAGATACCATTTCACCCAGCAATTCCACTACTGGGAATATACCCTAAAGAGACCATAAATGACATCCAAGTAGATATATGCATACCCATGTTTCTCGCGGCTTTGTTTATGATAGCAAGGAGTTGGAAACAACCTAAATGCCCATCAACAAACGAATGGGTAGAGAAGCTGTGGTATATCTGCACAATGGAATACTAGGCTGCATTGAAAAACGAGGAACTCATGCAATATTCTTCAAAATGGGTGACCCTGGAGGACATTATGCTGAGTGAGGTATCTCAGTCACAAAGGGACAAATGCTATATGGTGCCACTGTTGTAGAATGAGGCTGGTATTGGGGTGGGGGTAAGGCTGAGAAAAACTGGATGCAATATGTTTACGGCATTGAAGTCTATGGGGGAGAGAATAGTTTAAAAGTATTATATTTTAGGGCATCATGTTTATCGTAGGAGTACGCAATGAGGGTTGCAGAGTGGATTATATTTGGGGTTGGGGGTGGGATTGGGGGAGGTGCGGAGGGAATTGTGTACCAATGAGGGAGTTTTTCTTTTGCTTTTCAGGGAGAGGAGCAAACAGGGGGTGGGGGTAGTGAGGTGGGGTGGGCGGGGAGAAGGGTGCAACAATGAATGAATGGAAATCTAAAATCTCTGTGGATGTTCATTGAAATGAAAAATAAATTAAAATATTTAAAAAATACAAAAAAGTGAAGATCATTACCCTTAAATATTTGTTCTTTATAAAAAATAATTTCTATGAGACCAAATGGACAACAGTTCTTTTAAAGCATAAATGACGAGGTTAGGGGAAGTGGTTTAAAGTTAACAAAAGCTAAGCAAGTACTACAGATAATAACAATGAATACACAATGTGAGGTATCAATGTCCTAGTAAATGTGTCTAGAAACTGATGAGTGGGAGTAGTGCTTGTTGTAGATGTTTTCACAAAATTCAATAAAATATTGAGAAAAAAGAAGTTGGACTCAGAGAGTGTGAATGACGTGAGAGGATTTCTGAAGAAAGAGGCAGAATCTTGAAAAGCAGGAAAGATTTCATTTGAGAAAAGAAAAAGGAAAGATTTTAGGTGGACTGTGACTTGGGTATCTCCTGCCTGGAAAAGCAGCTGTCTCTTCCCACCATGATTCTCAGCCTTCTTCATCCTCTTTCCATCTCAGGTCTCCAGGGTGTTCTTCTTAAACTTAGTCTGACTGAGTCCATGATATTTTCCTTCTGTTCCTAGCACCCTTCAGATAAAAAGCCAAACATAAGAACAGCACTCAAGATTCTTTAAAATCTGGTCTTTTCTACGGTTGGGTCTCTTCTCCAGTAGATGATTTCTGGACATTCCATATATGTTCATGTCTAGGCCTTTGCTGAGACAAGTCCTTTTGCCTAAAATACATTGCCTCCTTGATCAATTCCTCCTTTTTTCTTTTCTTTTCTTTTTTTTTAAAAAAACTAAGCTAACATGTCCATTCCTCTGTGAAGTCTTTACGAGTCACCCTAACCCTTGTTGGGACCCTTTTTTCATAGCATTTGCCACTGCAAGAAAGGTTAACTTTTCTAAAGTATCTTGATATAAAATACTGTGTTGGTTTTATCTGGGTCCCTTTCACCTCCACCATAGCACCAACATTTAGTAAAAGCTGAATGAACAAGAATGATGCCATTAAAACTTTGTTCATAGGAAATGACCATGTGGTGATAACTGGGCAATCAGGGATCAGTTCTGCTCTATATTCTTTTTGTTTGTTTGTGATGTTGTTGTTGTTGTTGTTGTTGTGCGCCATCCAATGTGATCTGACTGGCACAGGATGAGATTGCCCCTCCTTTTCTAGTGGAGTATCTGATGGATTAGAGCTGCATGCCTTCAAGAGTGCAGAGCAGCTTCTTCCCACTAGGCCACCAGAGCTCTCTACTGCCCTGTGTTCTTGAACAATTTCTTTGTTCTCTCTAGACTTCAGTTTTCTCATCTATCGAAGGTGGGTCTTTGAGACTCAGCTATATTCCAACACTTTATTAAGCAAGGAGTTCTGCTGGCCTAGCCACGAGGGCCAGAGTTTGTTACCTTTCTGATGGTTCAAATTGGTTTGCACAGCTAATCCAAAGACTGAACCTTTCTGATGGTTCAAATTCAATAAAGCCTCCTCAGAAGAATGAGGGACGGTATCCTCCCATGCAATTTTCAGTCCTGGAGAGCCAGTGAAGGGTGAGTTATGAGTCAGTCCCAACTTGACAGCAATGACTTTGAGGTGAATTTTTTTAAAAAAAATTATTAAACACTAATTTTGTACAAGGCTTTATTATATAAATGTTTGCTGTTGTTGTTATGTGCTGTTGAGTCACTTGCAACTCATAGCGACCCTATGTACAACAGCCCTAAACCCTGTTCTATCTTGTGCCAATCACATTGCCTCTGACACACTCATCCTATTACCCCAGTCACTGAATCAGTCCACCTCCTAGAAGGTCTTCCCCTCCTGCACTGTCCCTCCACACTCCCAAGCATGATGTCCCTCTCCAAGGACCGGTCCCTCCTTACAACATGTCCAAAGTATGTCAGA
>NW_006400193.1:822381-831897 GCF_000299155.1 Elephantulus edwardii | reverse complement strand
TTGGAGAGGTCCCTAACAGCAGAATTTCCCATGGCAATATGTCTTTTAATTTCCTGGCTACTGGTGCCAAGAATGTTGACTGTGGAGCCAAACAAACAAAAGCTGTGAACAAACTCAATCTCTTCACCATCCATCCTGATGCTGCCAATTGGGACAATGGTGAGAATCTTTGTTTTTTTTTACATTGAGCCTCAATCCATATTGAAGGCTGCGGTCCCTGACCCTCTGCAGCAAGTGTTTCAGGTCCTCCTCCGTTTCAGCAGGCAGGGTTGTGTCATCTGCATAACAGATTGTTGGTAGATCGTCCACCAATCTTGACCCCACATTTCTCCTTATAGAGCCCAGCCTCCCAGATAATCTGTTCTGCATACAGGTTGAAAGGTATAGAGACAAGACACATCCCTGGCATGTGCCCTTCCCAATTTTAAACCATACAGTGTTTCCTTGCTCTGTTCTGACAACTGCCTCTTGATCCAAGTATAGTTTTTGCATTAGCACGATCAAGTGTTTTGGGATTCCAATTCTTCTCAGAGTCAGCCACAGTTTGTTATGATCCACACAGTCAAACGCCTTTGCATAATCAATGAAACACAGATAGACATTCTTCTGGTATTCCCTGCTTTCAGCTAAGATCCATCTAACATCAGCTACAATATCCCTAGTTCTAAACCCAGCCTGGACTTCTGGTAGTTCTCTGCTGATGTGCTGTTCCACTCATTTTTGGATAAACTTCAGTAGAATCTTGCTTGCATATGAAATCAACAATATTGTTCTATAGTTTCCACAATCTGTAGGGTCACCCTTCTTTGGGATGGGCACAAATATAGATCTCTTCCAGTCAGTTGGCCAAGTGGTTGTTCTCCAGATTTCTTGGCACAACTTAGTGAGCACGTCCAGGGCAGCATCTGTTAGCTGAAATACGTCAATTGGTATACCATCTATTCCTGGGGCCTTATTTTTTGCTATTTCCTTCAAAGAAACCTGAACTTCTTCCTTCATCACCATAGGCTCTTGCTCATATGTTGTTTCATTAAATTCTTCTGTGTCTGCACATTCCTTTCAATACTGTGACTCAGTATATTCTTTCCATCTTCTTTTAATACTTCCTGGATCATTTAATATTCTGCCTAAAGCATCCTTGATTATAGCAACTCGAGGTTTGAATTTGTTCTTCAGTTCCTTGAGCTTAAGAAATAGTATGGTTACATAAAATAGCATACAGGTAAGAGTTAGACACATCACAGCAGTTTTATATCCCATTGCCTAGCTGTGTGACCTTTGGCAAACCATCTCTCTCAACCTTGAAAACCAGCGATTAGCTATCTCTGAAAGATGATATGAGATCTCAATCAACTGTAGTGCTCCATGAATATACCAAGAATCTTTCCTTTTTAATATCAAAGAATGAAGGCTTCAAGGGGAGAGGCTTGGATAATGCACTTCACTCCTCTAAGCTTTATAATTTTTCATCTTCCTAATGCACGTGAAGAGGCAACCATTTGATAAGCTGCTTTGAGTTCATCTGAAGTGATTACTATATAGAACAGTGATGGGAGTTCTTTGCACTTTAGTTCCCCTCCCAGCTGGCAGTGGAGCAAAAAACTGAGCCCCATCTTCTTGGACAGGACCTTAGGATAAGGGAATTGAGGATGCTCTGGAAACAGCCTAGAAGGAAATATAGCTGAGAAAAAGAGGCAGAAGAAGGTTCCAGAACATATGCAAGTTTGTCATCTTCCATCAGAAAATTCTCTTAAACAAATATCAAGTTTCCTCCATTAATAATGCCTGTGGAATGCAACTCAGATTTTTCCCCTTCTCCTTTTTGCTGATTAAGTTCCCACAAAACCCCCTTAAGAATTTTAATAAGAAATGCAAAAATCAACAAAAGTTCAACAAACCCTTTCCTGTTATTAAATAAAGGGAAAGTAAATATTGCAAATTGGACATATTTCATAAGAGGATGTTTTGTTTGGGCAAGAAAAAAAATGTAAAAGGAAAGAAAAAGCCATTTACTTTCTGGCAGGAGGTATGTGTCTTTGCTGAATTTTGGTTTCAAATTTGATGACTGGGGCACATTATTCCTGGTTTGCCTGGAATTCAGACCTTTTGACATCTAAGGCAGACATACCCAGGCAAGTTAGTAAAGCCAGTTTTAGCTGTTTGGGGCCCATCAGCTGATGAATTCAAACTGCATGCTCTTGGGTTGGCAGCACAACTCCTTATCCACCAGAACTCCCTTGTAAAATAACATATGGTGCATATTGAACTCCCCTACTTGCATTTTCTTTCAGAGAAGGAAAGAGATATTTAAAAACAAAAACAAAAAAAAAACACCAAAGCCACTTTATTTCTTTGTGGTGCTTAGTCATTTACAAAGAGCATTCATGTATTCCTGGGCCACAGTCCTGAGAGATGGGAAAAGTGAGAACTGTATTGATTTTCCTCTTGAAGCATCTGGTGCTCAACAATGCTCGTGACACCAAAGAAACATATAAAAAGGCAATCTTATCTGATCATTAGTTCAGAGAAAATGGCCAAAGGAACAAATGACAAGAAAAGAAGCCAGAGTTTACAGAACCTATCAGCTGCTTCACTCCCACAGTCGACCAAGTCCCCTAAAATCCCACAGCTTGTTTCTTGGTCCTTTCTTTACTCATCAGAGGGATTCTCAAAGCTTCACCTAGCACTCACTTCTCCCTGGCAGGGAAGGTTGACACAGAATGGTAGGACCAGTACCTTTGTGGAATGCAAGGGAGGGCCTCTTACCCAGGAAATGTTCTTGAATTAGAACCCTAGCACACCATACTGCCATAGCAAACAATCTAGGCCTATGCTTTGCAAGATTAGAACCTGCTTGCCACTTTCTCTCATCTCACATCTTCCTTAAGTACTGGCAGCCTCCACTTGAAAAATAGGAAAATTATTTTATTTTTTGTTTTTTGTATCTATTCCTTTGCTTTACTATCTTTTTGTATATAATGAATTCAGATAAATAATTTAATCCATACCTATATTTCTAGCATCATATTTGCTTCTAGTATTTGCTAGGATTTGTGGGGGTTTGTTGTTGGTTTTGGGGGGTTTTTTAAATTGTTATTTGTTTTAGGGAGCTCTGGTGGCCTAGTAGTGGCAAGAAGATGTGCTGCAGTTCCAAAGGCATGCAGTTCGAGGCCACCAGCTATTCCTCAGGAGAATGATGGGAAATTTCCTCTTGTTCAATTAACTGCTTCTAAAAACCTACCAAAGGGTCAACTATGGGTGGGTTCTGACTCCACAGTACAAAACAACATTTTTTTTTAAGTAACACAACTTTGGACCATTTCTTGATGAAACTTCTGAAGAACATTGGAATAGAAGAAAAATTTCTCAACATGGTTTTGAACATAAAAGCCAGTAGCCAACATTATACTTAATGGAGAAAAATTAAGAGCTTTGAAACTGGGACCAAAACAAGAGTACCTGCATCTATTATTTCTTTTTTATATTGTATAGAAGTCCTTGCCAGAGAAGGGCAAGAAAAATAAATAAAAGTTATCCAGAATAGGAAAGAAATAAAATGATCTTTATGTATGAATGATGTGATCATCTTTATTGAAAAATATCGAAGAATCCACAAGTAAATAAATGTTAGTAAGCATGTAGGGAAATTGGAATCATTATCCTTTGCTGGTAAGAATTTAAAATAGTATGCAGGATAGAGCAGGGTTTAGGGCTGTTGTGCATAGGGTCACTATGAGTCGAAAACGACTCGACAGCACATAACAACAACATGTAGTTATTGTTATTGTTATGTACCATTGAGTTGCCTGCAACTCAGCGACTCTATGTACAACAGCCCTAAACCCTGCTCTATTTTGTGCCAATATTATTGTCTCTGACACACCTACAAATCAATCCATCTCACTGAGGGTCTTCCTCTCTTGCGCTGTCCCTCCACCCTTCCAAGCATGACATCCCTCTCGACTGGTCCCTCCTTGCACATGTCCGAAGCATGTCAGATGAAGCTTCAGAATTCTTGCCTCCAAGGAGCAGCCTGGTCTTACCCTCTCTAGTATCAATCTGTTTGTTCTCTTAGCAGTGCATTGTATATTCAATACTCATCTCCAGCACCATAGCTCAAAGGCTCAATTCTCTTTATATCATCCCTAGTTGTTGTCCAGCTTTCTGATGCATAGAAAGTAATTAATTGTGAAAACATTGTAGTAATTCCTCAAAAAACTAAAAAGAGAACTCTCATATGACCCTGAAATTCTACTCCTAGCTATATAACAAGAAAATTTTATAGCAGAGACTCAGAGACTTGTACATCAATGTTGAATATAGTATTATTCAGTTCTGTGCTTTGCAGTTCTGCAGTATAACAAGTGAATAGCTAAAGTATACATGCATTGTTGTTATTGTTATGTGCCATCAATTTTCCTATGACTCATATCGACCCTATATAGGATAGCTCTGAACTCTATTCTATCCTAAGCCAGTCTTGCTAACTCCAACACACCTAACCATATTACCCCAGTTACTGTGTCAATCCATCTCATTCAGGGGTCTTCCTTCTCTGCACTGTCCCTGCACCTTTCCAAGAATAACATCTTTGCCCAGGGACTGGTCCCTCCTGGCAACATGGCCAAAATATGTGAGATGGCGCTTCAAAATACTTATCGCCAAGGACAGGTTGGTCTCACCCTCTCCAGGACAAATCTGTTTGTTCTCTTGGCAGTCCACGATATGTTCAACACTCTTCTCCGGCACCACAACTTGAAGGCATCAATTCTTTTTCTGTTATCTTTGATCTTTATCCAGCTACCTGATGTACACCAATTACTTATGAAGACCATGGCCTGGATCAGGTGTATCTTAGTCTCTAGACTGACATCATTGCTCTTCAGCTCTTTTGAAAGGTCCCTGCAGCAGCTTTCCCCAGAGCAATTCGTCTTTTGATTTCCTAATTGCAAGTGCGAAGAGTGTTGGTTGTGGAGCCAAGCAAGCTGTAATTATTAACAACCTCAATCTCTTTCCCACCTATTAAGATGCTGTCAATTTGCCCAGTGGTGATAATCTTTGTTTGCTTGATGTTGAGCTTCAATGCACATTGCAGTCCTTGACCTTCTGCAGCAAACACTTCAGGTCCTCCTCAGTCTTTGCAAACTAGGTTGTATTATCCGTCTAATGCAGTTTGTTGATGAGCCTTCCTCCAATCCTGATGCTACATTCTTCTCATAAAGTCCAGCCTCCCGAATTACTGTTTCACATATAGATTAAAAAGTTATAGAGACATGCAAAGGAATATTATCCAATCATAAGAGTCTTGATACATGCTACAGCATAGATGGAGCAGGAAGACATTGTGCTGAGTGAAGTACACCAATTATTGTAAGATCTTCCGTATGTATTTTTTTAAACCCCAAGAAAAGGGAAATATAGAAAGAACAATGATTATTAGTGATTTCCAGGGGCAAGAAAGGGGAGAAAAGGATCGGTAACAGTGGTGGAAATTTTAATTAAGCATTGGGTTGCACAATTAATTCTTTTAATTATTGTAAATAAGTTGTACACTTGTGAAAAGTTGAACCGAGCAAAAAAGAAAGAAACCATTAGAGGTAAATCTTAATACTTAAATACTTAATACTTAAATCTCACAGATAATGACTGTGATGAATATGGCTCCTGTCATTAATTAAGTACAATGGGTGCATCTGGAGTGTTATTTGGAGACAAAAATGTTGAGGTTTTGCCTCACATACATCAGGCATATTTCTAGGAGGGGCTATTCCTTGCAGAAGGGCATGATGCTGAGAAGGGTGGAGGGTCAGTGAAGGAGAGGAAGACCCTCCACCAGTTGGACTGACATGGTGAATACAAAATGGTCTCTAGTGTGTCAGAAAGTATGAAGATGTCAGATACGACAGGGTTCAGATCTGTGTTGTTCATAGGATCACTATTGGCCATACTTGTCTTGATGGCACCTAACAATAATCACAACACCACAGTGGTCAGCATCTGGCTGCTAACCAAAAGGTTGGTGGTTTGAATCTAACAGACTCTCTAGGGAAGAATGATGTAGCTGTTTTCTTCCCTATAGAGTCTGTGAAACCTAATGGTTCAATGTTTGGCTACTAAGTGAAACCCATAAAGAAACACCTGGGAAGAAAAGTCTGTTCGTCTAGTTCTGAAACATCCAAACTATAAAGCCCCTGGGAGAGCAGTCATACCTGCAATATGTGGGTTCACTGGAAGTTGCAATCAGTTTGATGGGAACTAGTGTTTGGGATTTTGGAAGCAGAAGTGGCATCGACTTCCTAAACAACATGCCTCCAGAAACTATGAACTTTGAAAAAAGTCTGTAGTTGTAGAGGGGTGTCAGGTCTTTTGTTCATAGGGTCACTATGAGTCATGCTTGACTTGAAGGTAATCAACAACAAGTGTGTGAGGTTTTGAGGTTTTTTTCCCTACCTCTGTATCTAAAAGAACATCTGAAAAGTGAAAATTATTGTTGCAAGGTGCCATCAAATTGACTACGATTCATATTGACCCTTTCTTTGAAAAGGAATCTGAACCCTGCCCTATCCTGTGTCAACTTCATCATCCCTGATAACTGAGTATACCTAAGTCCATGGTCGCAGTCACTGTATCAATCCGTCTCGTTAAGGGCTTTTTCCTCCTTTGCTGAACCTCGACCTTTCCAAGCATCGTGTCCTTTTCCAAAGACTGGTCCCTCTTAACAACCAGGTTGCACCTTCTTCAAGCCATATTTGTTTGTTCTTTTGGCAGTCAATGGGACATTCAATACTCTTCTCTAAGCATCGATTCTCCTCATCATTCTGATTCATTGTCCAACTTTCAGATGCACAGAAAGTAACTAAAAATATCATGGCTTGGACCAGGTGTGCCTTAGTCTTTAAATTGACATTGCTGATCATTAGCACTTTGGAGAGATCCTTGACAGTAGATTTTCCCAGTGTCATAAGTCTTTTGATATCCTGACTACTGGTACCAAGGGTTGTAGATCCAAGTAAGATGAATAGTTGACAATTTTGATCTCTTTTCCAACTCTCATGATGTTGCCTATTGGCCCATTGGTGAGGAATTTTGTTTTATTGATGTTGAGATGGTTCTAAATAACTCTTATCATTGATGTTTATTCTTGGTTTTGGCAAGGAAAGATTTGGCATGCAAGAGACCCTGGACCGTTTGGGCACTACCTAAGGGATTTGCTCAACTCTGATCAACACGTGTATTCATCGAAGTGCCCTTTACCCTCAATCGATTCTGAGACATATTCACCTTCTGTTGATTTTCCAAGGCCCATCTTTTCCGGCAAAGCAGCAAGTGAACTGACCTAGCGATCTTTGACCTGGCACCTCAACAGATTCTGGCACTTTTCCACAAGAGACATAGGTCAGTTCCATTTCAGAGATCAAGGAGGTAGAGTGATCTGCAAAGCCCACATGTGATCCACAAACTCCTCATACCAAGGTTTGCACATCTAAGATTGTTCCGGAAAGCATTGGACACAATTCTTATTATTTCACACTTCGATTTTAGAAACGCACTACCACCCGCACTACTCTTGAGAGGCTTGCATAACTTTATTTCTCTGCACTGGATCTGAGACTCACATACAAGCTCCCGAGGAGATTCTCAAGTGCAGCAGAGGCCATCGCCAGGCCACATGCAGCTGAGCTGGCTCCATGGCCTGTTCTACTGCTAACTTTCTTAAGCTATATATAATGCTGAGTATATTGACTTGATGGCACTATGTAATGCTTAGTATATTGACTCGATGGCACCTAACACTAAAGACAATAACACAGTGGTTAAGCATTTGGCTTATACTGAAATGTATACTGAAAACCTCAAGAAGGTTCAACGATGAGTCGATTCTGACTGAACAGCATACAACAACATGGAGTTCTAAGAGAATTCCATGAAACACCATGTGCAAAGTGGTTAAGGCATTAATTGCCCTGTAACTTCTAACTTGTGTGCCATCGAGGTAGAACTGACCCATAACTGACTAGACACAGTGAGGATGTATTAGTACAGCTGGCAGTATACTAAGCTGTGTAATGATGGAAATTTTCTCTTAACCAGCAAAGCAAAGCTAGAGCATACCCCTGATTATATTTTCGTCTCGCTGTCTTTGAATTTTCCGAGTAGTCAAGCGGAAGCACCAGGAGGCGAGCGCAAGGGGACCACTGTGCCTGAAACTTGCGAAATAGTCCCATCTAGTGGAGAAGTGCAGACACTGCGCGCGCAGACCTGCAGGAGAATAAATGGGCGGCGCCTGCCCTGCTTAGCCCAGAATTGCCAGTGGCTCCCCATTGTCTGCTGGTCAAAGTCCATGAGCCACGCCCCGAACGGGAGCGGGAGGGCCACTGAAACCTCCCCGCATGCAGGGAACTTCCTTCCTCTCCAGGCCACGATCCCGCTCTGTCCAGCCGAGCGTGTGGACGCCACCGTCCTGCTTAAAGCCCTCTCTCACATCTTGGGCTTTGGCTCGACTCAGCTCAAAAGCCACCTTTCACAGATGAAAGAGAGACTGTTTAAAAGGGATATATGATTGGGTATTATTGTCATGACAGGAGTCCAGAATGAAGGCTGCACAGTGGAGTGGACTTGGTGGGGAAGGGTTGCATAACAATGAAAGAGTCTTTCTTCTACTTTTCAAGAAGAGTGAATTTGGGGGGAAGGGAGTGGGCGGGGAGAAAAGTGTAACAATGAAAACTCTAAGTATCTGTAAACTTTAATTAAAATTATTTTTTGTTTTAAAAAGGGAGGGAAAGCTACCTTTCCGGCCCTTCACGCACACTGGTCTCTCCCAGGCACTCATGTGCCTATTTTAGGGTGTGTGTGTGTGTGTGTGTGTGTGTGTGTGTGTGTGTGCTGCTGTGTCCATAAAGGACCCTAGCAGCATGGTGGGGTTAAGTGTTGGACTGCTAAGCAAACCGTCAGTCAGCTGTTCTGCAGGAGGAAGGATGAGATAGTCTCTTCCCTTCTTTGGAAACTATTGGGACAATTCTGATCTGTCCATCTGCACTACTCTCAGTATCATGGTGGATTAAAATGAGTGACAGGTGCCACAGATGTGAGTCCTTAAATGTGATGTTCAGACTGAGAATTTAAGCAAGTGACATATGCTCACAACTGTGGGTTGCACACAGTAACTACCATCGTGGTCTAGTGGGCAAGGAATTAGACTGCCATCGCAAAGGTACACAAGGACAAGCAGTCTCCTGCTGTGAAGTTTCAGGGATGGGTTGATTCTGACTGAACAGCACACAACATGGAGTTCTGTGAGAATTCCATGAAACAACATGTGCAAAGTGGTTAAGGCATAGTAATGTAACTTCTAACTTCTTTTTTATTATTATTATTAAATTTTATTAGTTTTAATGAACATTTACAGGGATTTTGGGTTTTCATTCCTTCATTGCTGCACCATTCTCTCTACCCTCCTCCCCAGTTTGTTCTTCTTCCCTGCCATCCGAATGTCTGTTTTAATTGTCCAATTGCCAC
>NW_006400193.1:819941-820749 GCF_000299155.1 Elephantulus edwardii | reverse complement strand
CACAAATGTAATCTATTTGATTCCTATGCATGCCATCAGGTGAGATCCATGTGTATAGCCTGCGTTTATGTTTCTTATAAAAGGTATTTGCAATGGATAAATCATAGAATGTGCTGAACTCTATCATTCTATCTCCAGCCTCATGTCTCTCACCGAGCCCGTATATTCCAGCTACTGATCCTTCTTCCCTGTTCCCAACTTTTGCGTTCCAGGCGCCCATTATTATCAATGCATCTTGATTGCATGTTTGATCAACTTCTGACTGCAAAAGTTGGTAGAAATTTTCTATTCCCTCCTCTTTGGCTCTAGTTGTTGGTGCATATATTTGAATTATAGTGGTATTCACTGTGCTTCCTTGTATGCTATGGATATTATCCTGTTGCTCACTACGTTGTATTTCAGGATAGATCTAGAAATGACTTTTTTAATTATGAAACCAACCCCATTCTTCCTCACCTTTTCATCCAGATTCTAACCCAGGTAACCTTAGTCTGCATTGGCCAATGTGCACCCCGAAGCATTTTTGAAGCAAAGTATTTTTATAATTATTAAAAATGAGACAGACTACCAGGAATGATATAGAAAAGAGAGCTTGAAAAACAGGGGGCCAGCAGTTCCCATGACTGAAAGCCTCAGGCTATGCCTTCTGGCTATTTATTGAGAATCATAAGAAAGGTAGTCAAAGTAAAATCATAAGGCAGTACAAAATAAAAACAAAGGATAATGGTGAATTCTTTTGCAGGTAAGGCCAAGTTCCTCCATTAATACAAACTAAGAATAACGGTGTCTCTCTAGAGCCTAAGGTGCG
>NW_006400193.1:814304-819841 GCF_000299155.1 Elephantulus edwardii | reverse complement strand
ATATCTCATAGTTGTTTTAATTTGCATCTCTCTTAGGGCTAGGGATTTTGAGCATTTCTTCATGTGCTTGTTAGCCATCTGAATGTCGTCTTCAGTGAAGTGCCTGTTCATATCCTGTGCCCATTTTTCTATTGGATTATTTACCTTTATCTTGTTGTGGTAACTTCTAACTTCTTGTCGTGTGCTATCCAGTGAGAACTGACCAATAACTGATTCTCCAGCAGGTTTTCAGAAGCAATTAATTGTGTGGAAAGAGATTGCCCATCCTTCTTTCCCAGAGCTGCTGGTGGATTTGAACCACATACCTTCAGGATCATGGCACAGCTTCTTTTTCAGGGACTCCAAGACCTCATCTATTAGAGACATAATGTATACTCAAATATTATCAATGACAGCATACTCTAACAGGTAGATAAAAGTGTCTATAAGGAACAATATGTTAATAGTTGAGAATGAATATTTGATATAGTCTTCTCTCTACTTTTGTTTATGTCGGAAAATGATCCTATGAAAAAATTGAGGGTGCATATTGAAAAGAAAATCTTGGGAGTAAAGTTCCTTATTTAGTATCTTTCCTTCTGGATCCTCTGAGAAGCTCGGTCTCTCACACAATATCACCCGTGATCTCATACTGAGCAAACCTCAAACTTTTCCATGTCAAGCACTGTACTGGAATCCAGAGATTTGGGCTCTCGCTTTTGTCACATATAAGACTTGCTGTTACTTCTAGCAACCCTTTTTTCTTATCTGTTATGCAAGGAAGTTGAACTGAAAACCTCTAAATGCCCTTTCATTGTTAAATCCTCTAATTCTCAAACCCATAGTTCCTAAACTGGCATATTCTACTAGGTTATTCTTACTCCCTCAAGCTGTCTCTTCCTTACCCAATTCATGGTATTTATTCTGTTAATCAGAGTGTGGAAATTATAAAACAGTATCATTGATATCACATGCAAGCAAGATTCTGCTGAAGATTATCCAAAAATGACTTGATTTTTCAACAGAGAACTTCCTGAAGTGCAGGCTGGATTTAGAAGAGGCTGTGGCACTAGGGATATTATAGCTAATGTGAGATAAATCTTGGCTGAAAGCAGAGAGTACCAGAGGAATGTCTATCTGTGCTTCATTGACTATGCAAAGGCATTTGACTATGTGGATCACAACAAACTGTGGCTGACTCTGAGAAGAATGGGAATCCCAGACACTTGACTGAACTTAGATGAAATCTTTACTTGGACCAGGAGGCAGTCATCAGAACAGAGCAAGGAAACACTGCGTGGTTCAAAATTGGGAAGGGTGTGTTTAAAGGATGTACCCTATCTGCATATCTTTTCAATCTATACGTGGAAGAGATAAACAGGGAGGCTGGCCTATATAAGGAGAAGTGTGGCATCAAGATTGGAGGTAGACTCATCAATAATCTGTGTCATGCAGATGACACAACCTTGCTTGCTGAAACTGAGGAGAACCTGAAGTGCTTGCAGAAGAAGATCAAGGACTTAGCCTTCAATATGGATTGAAGTTCAATATCAAGAAAACAAAGACTCTCACCACTGGGCCAATTGGCAGCATCATGGCAGATGATGAGGACATTGAGATTTTCGACAGCTTCAGTTTGCTCAACCCTACAGTCAATGATCTTGGTACCAGCAGCCAGGAAATTAAAAGATGAATTGCTTTGGGAAAGTCAGCTGTCAGAGACCTCTCCAAAGTACTGAAGAGCCATGGTGTCACACTGGAGACTAAGATGTGCCTGCTACAGGCCATGGTCTTTGCAATTACTTGCTCTGCATCAAAGAGCTGGACAATGACTAGGGATGATAGAAGGAGGGTTGATGCCTTTGAGCTTTGGTGATGGGGAAGAGTATTGAATATACCATGGACTGCTAGGAGAACAAACAAGTTCATCCTGGAGAGGGTGAAGGCAGGTTGCTCCTTGGAGGAAAGGATTCTGAAACTCCGTCTGACACACTTTGGGCATGTTGCAAGGCGGGATCAGTCCTTGGAGAGGGACATCATGTTTGGGAGGGTGAAGGGTCAGTGCAGGAGAGGAAGACCCTCAAGGAGATGGATTAATTCAGTCACTGGGGTAATGTGGATAGGCGCATTGGAGACAATAAGATTGGCACAGGATAAAGTTGGGTTTAGGGCTGTTGTACATAAGGTCACTATGAGTCGCAAGCAACCCGACTACACATAACAACAACAATTCTGTTAATCTTTTCAAATTAATCTTTCTTTAGGACACTGTAACTTTGATTCTGATTTTAATTATCTTAAACCCAACCCTTTAACCAGCAGATCAGACCTATGCAGGCAGAGAACACACTGAAAACCACCTCTGGGTCACTTTCTATCAAGCTTTCACAGTTCGGGGAAACTAAGACAACATAGCAAGCATATGCTCAAACTACTAACCAGAAGATTGGCAGTTCAAATACACCCACCATCACCACCAAAAATTACAAAGGCTGAACCCCCTATGGAGTGCAGTTTTAATCAGAAGACATCTGAAGTAGAATCACCATGAATAGGAAATCAGGTGCAATGGTTTGTTACAGAACACAGAGAAAAGTTGCTCACGCTAGATGTGGGTAAAACTTCCTGGAGGAAGTGGTGTCTGAGAAGAGACCTAAAAGGGCCAGAATTACTGCAGCACAAAGGAGAGGATGATGTTCCAGGCAGAGGCAACTGTGTGTGAAGGAGAAAATCATGAAAGGTCCTGGCTCCATGAGTCTCTCCAGCATTGTTTGCTACTCCACTCAATCTCTCCCTTCAGCCAGGGCATCCATTCCCTGGAAAGTTGACCTTTGGTGATTTACTTTTGGGAAGGCATGTTTGTGACAGCCTATCAGGATTTCAATCATCGCTTGGGTCAGGAGCTATTTTTTGCATTTCCCTTTGTATTCCCATTTTGCTCTTGCATAATTCTGACAACTTCTTTTTCATTGAGGATACTGAAAATGTGAAAGGTTATGTCACTCAAGACTAGTAAGTACCCTGGGAGGTGAGGATTCAGAGGCTTGTCCTTTACCCTTCACAGGACAGCCCAGTGCACATAGTGGCTTTCCTGTCATGTGTTCAAGCGCTTCCTGACATGCAACAGCTTACATAGAGGTCCTCCAATTGCCTCCATTTTACGTTGAGAAAACTGAGGCCAGATTGAGGATTGAGTTTAGTTGACCCATTTTCTCCTCGCCATATTCTTTTTTGGCCAGATTAATTTAATAATAAAGTCATGCCACCTCCAAAGTCTCATTCTGGCGAGAGGCAAGGTCTTTAGAGCTAGGTTTGAAGGTCGACTCCTCCCAGATGACCTTAAAAAATTCACTTTCCATTTCATATGTGAGGACCGGAATAGTTCAAAGGAGGGGAAGAACGAGATGTTGCAAGCACTTAGATTCTACTAGGGCCGATTTACTATGTTTTCCCTACAGTATCTCCAGACAAGCCTGGCCGGCGCAGTCGCAATCCGCAAACCGCCGCTCCACCCCACCTCCGCCCCACCCCCGCCCCACCCCCGCTTCCCCGGGCTCCTGCAGGCTTTGCGACTGCGCATTCCTTCGGTTTTACGACCACGCTGCTTGACGGCGCCGGTATCCTTTTGGCTTGTGTTTCTGGGCAAACCGCTGTCGCTTGGGCTATAGAAGGTAAGTCCTTTTCTGTTCATGGAACGGGCGCTGTCGTGGCCACGGGTAGTGTTCTGCGGCGGGGACACAGTTTTCCTCTCGATCTCTCAGCATTGAGAACAAGAAGGGCCTGGGGTCACACAAGCCAGCGCAACGGGCCCAAACCAGGAGCCTCCTGTCTCTTTCCCCTGCATCTGTAGCACTTCCCTAGCTTCCTTCTTAAGACGCTTTTGAGACTGCCCCTGTCAGCGAGAATCCTCAGCGACTGTATGGGGGAGAGAGGCTCTGGGAAAGAAGCGAGGATTACAGGTTTCCTTGGGTTTGCGCCCGTCTGATGAGCAGTGCCCAAGTGGTGTAATCTTTCCAGCCACCTTCAGAAGTTACTGTGTATCCTGTGATTCGGCTTCCCGAACCACAGGACACACAGTTCTTCCTTGCCTCCCTGAGCCCAAGATGGAAAGACTTCCTTCTGTTTGGGTGAAGGTGAGCTTTGCTGAGTGCAAGCATTTTACCAGGTTTTTGGCACGTGGTTCAAGTGGATTAGAAAATTAAATTGAATCACTTTCCTCTTTTCTGTTTGTATCTCCATGGAATACACATTTCCTGGGAACCTAAAAGGTATTAGCTTTTTTGCACCAGGGACGAATGAAGAGCAGGCCCTACTTTAATTGAGAAATCCGTATACTTTACAGGCACTAGGTGCACAGAATCTCTTGTGCACATCCAGTATCTCTGAGTCTCTTCATCTATATTCCTCAGTCTCTAGGAACTGTCAAGGGGGTGATTTCCTAAGAGTAAGGACTGGAAAGTTCTGAAGCGGCTGTGAGATTTTGATAGATCCTCGGCACAAAAAGACACCGAGTGGTGCAAGGGAAAGTAACAGGTTTATTCGACGTTCATAACGGACCGAACCGTTCAGGAAAGGACTGAATCCGTCCCTATCCTGCCCGTGAGTTTAAATCTTCTCTCCAGTGGGGCCTGGTGGGGAGAGTGGCGACTTGGGTTAGCACAGCTTTCAATTGTTTTATGGCTGTGCACGATTTCTGATTATTGTGGTTCTTGATTGGGCTGTTCTTTGGCTACTTTTTTAATGGATAACTCTGATATTCTTGTATTTTGTTGCCACTGTTACATCATTGTCCAGGACGCTTTTCAGCGTTTCTTTCCCCATTCTCCATCAGAACTAGTTCTATCCCAAGGCCTATCTTTTTTTTTTTTTTTTAAAGCGTCTTTAATGTAAGTTGAAACAGATATAGTTTGTATCTAAGTCAGTTCTTTTAATATTCCTGTATGTAGTATACCTTCTATGTATAATCAGGTGTACTTTCAGATACACTAAAATATATTTAACATAGCAATAAAATAACGTTTGAATGCATGTTGCACCTCTATTACAGATCATTCATTGTAACTTGAATTTTGTTTGTAACTTGAATTTTTTTTACATAATAGATTTTGCACAGGTACAACATGTAGTAACCCTATGAACAAAAGATCTGAACCCTGTTCTATCCTGCACCATCCTCACACTTCCTGACACACTAGAGCACATTTCAGCAGTCATCGTGTCAGTCTACTTGGCTGAGGAACTTACTCTCCTTTGCCGGCTCTCCACTCTTAACAGCTTCATGTGCCTCTCCAAGGAATAGCCCCTCCTAGCAACATACCCAAAGTATGTGAGACGAAGCCTCATCATTCCTGTGTCTCCAAAGATCACTCCAGCTGAATCCTCTCCAAAAAACTTACCTGTTTGTTTTCTTGGCTATTAATGGGATGTGGGGGTTTTTTGGTTTTTTTGTGTTTTTTTTTTTTAATTTTATTAGTTTTAATGAACATTTACAGGGATTTTGGGTTTTCATTCCTTCATTGCTGCACCATTCTCTCTACCCTCCTCCCCAGTTTGTTCTT
>NW_006400193.1:804901-808769 GCF_000299155.1 Elephantulus edwardii | reverse complement strand
GGGAAGACCCTCTATGAGATGGATTGATTCGGTGACTGGGGTAATCGGGATGGGTGTGTCAGAGGCAATGCGACTGGCATAGGATAGAGCAGAGTTTAGGGCTGTTGTACATAGGGTCACTATGAGTAGCAAACCGACTTGATGGCACATAACAACAACAATGTTGACTATTAGGGAATGCCTTAGAGCCCCAGGGTGACCTTCAGCTTGTATTAAGCCTCCCTCATTTCCTGTTCTGTCATTTGGTCTACTATTAAAATACTTCCCTAAATGCAGTCTTTGCCTGTTCTGTTTACACAACAGCCTCCTCATCTAGGTATAGATTTTGCCTGAGCACAGTTAAGTGCTCTGCAGCTCCCATTCTTCTCAATGTCAGCCACAACTTGTTTTGATCCACATAGTCAGATGCCTCTTTACATAGTCAATAAAGCACAAATAGACAGTCTTCTGGTATTCCTTACTTTCAGCCAGCATCCATCTGACATCAGCAGTGATATCCCTAGTGTCACAGCCTCTTCTAAATCTTGCTTGAACTTCTGGCAGTTCCCTTTCTTTCTTTTTTTCCCCACTTTTTTTTTTTAATTTACTATTTTTTATTGTGATATCATAGGATTTTTTTTCATTATTATTAATTTTAATGAAAATTTACAGAGTCTCTGGGTTTCCATTCATTCATCGTTGCACTTTTCTCCCTGTCCACCCCTCCCCCCCAGTTCACTCTTCTCTTTGAAAAGTAAAAAAAATTCTTGCATTGTTATACAGTCCCTCCCCCCATGTCCACTCCACTAAGCAGCCTCCATTCTGGACTCCTGTTATGACAATAATACCTAATCATGTATCCCTTTTAAACAGTTTTCTTCCTCGTCTATTTCAATACAGTATACATTATTTATCCCATCTTTTTGAGTCTCCCCCCAACCCCGTTGTCAGTCCTGTTTTACAACAGTGGCACTATGCAGTATTTGTTCGTTTGTGACTGAGATATTCCCTTTCTATGTACTGTTCTGGTCATTGTTGAAGGATCTTCAGCAGTATTTTGCTTGCATGCAATATATATGATATTATTCAATAGTTTCCACATTCTGATGGATCACCTTTCCTGGGAATGGGAACACTTGGAGATCTAGTTAACGTACAGAATCTGAGCATACACTAGACTCAGGGAGCTCCAGTGGCTAGTCTGTAGAGAGTTGTGCTGCTAACTCTCTAGAGGTTGTAATACACCACGAACTCAGAGGAAGAAAGAAAAAATCTTCCTGTGTCATTTACAGCCTCCAAAAACCCACTAGATGGTCAATTTTGAGTCAGTTCCAACTTGAAGGTAATGAAAAAGTTGAGTTATATGCTGGATGGAAATGAAAATTGTCAGCTTTCTGTGAGAGGAAGGTTTTGCCCTAGTTGTGCATCTTTTCTCAAACTCTCTTGTTCTGTTTGGCCCCTGGGGTGGCCCCGTAGCCACAGAGGCAAAGATCCTCAAATGGAGAGACCTTGCCTCAGGGAAGTTTCAGTGCCCAGATTTATTTTTCAAAGAGATAGAAAAGGTTAATTCATTTGGGAAGGAAAGAGACCCTGAATAAGCGAACTTCTGAAAAATATGAATCAAGTGGGAGGTATAGCACTCCCTCATCTCAAAACCTACTGTATAGCCATAATAACCAAAACAACTTGGTTCTAGTATAAAGACAGGCACATAGACCAATGGACCAGAAAAGAGAACCCTGAAATTAACCAATCTACCTACGATCAACACTCTTGACACCTGCAGTCAGGAAATCAAAAGATAAATTGCTTTGGGGAAGTCTGCTGTCACAGACCTCTCCAAAGTGCTAAAGAGCAATGATGTTAGTTCAGAAACTAAGATGTACCTGATCCAGGCCATGGCCTTCACAGATACTTGCTATGCATCAGAGAGCTGGACAGTGACAAAGGATGACAGAAGAAGAATTGATGCATTTTGAGTTGTGGTGCTGGAGAAGAGTATTGAAAATACCATGAACTTCCAAGAGAATAAACTAGGATTTTTAGCTCCGTCTCTTGTAGTTTGCGCATGTAGCCAAGAGGGACTTATCCTTAGAGAAGGATATCATGCTCAGAAGAGTGGAGGGATAGTGCAGGAGAAGACTACTCTTGATGAGATTGATACAGTAACTAGGGCGATGGGGGTAGGTGTGTTGGAGTCAGACTGGCTCAGCATAGAGCAGGCTTCAGAGCTTTTGTATATAGTGTCACTGTGAGTTGCAGGTGACTTGACAGCACATAACAACTACAGAAAACTAAGACCAAGGTGAATGGAAGAATATAACATGTTCATGGTGTTGTGCCACAGTCACAAGTCCCCCAAAGGATACCAGGGAGCCGAAATCGATGCAAGAACATGAGGGATTTTATTACAAGCTCTCGAGCAGGGACTCTACACACACACACACACACACACACACACACACACACACACACACTGATGCAGCGGCCACGTGGCAGAGCCCCGAACACTTCAGAGACAAGGGTTTTTATTGGTGCTGGGAGTGGCAAAGACCGAGTGAGGGGTGGGGAGATACAAGGAGATTGGGGAACTTGTGAGGTAAGATGGAGGTGGCGCATGGCAATTGGCTAATTTGTAAATGAGCGGGCTCATTAGCAAGGGCCCGAACATTTGGCATACTCTAGAGTAAGGTTCATACAGGAGGAGTAAGAGTCACTCCTTTGTTCCTGAGGTCCTTTCAGGAAGTGAACTCGAGAAAAACAAGGACAAAGGATTTAAGATGGCGGCCAGACCAGAGATATATAACAAATCTTGACTCTTACAATGGAAAGGAAGACTCAATGTTGTGAAAATTACATTTCTACCAAAAGCAATCTATATGTTCAGTGTCATTCTAGTATAGATACCAATACCATTCTACAGGGAGATAGAAAAAACAATTTCCAACTTTATTTGGAAAGGAAAGAGACTGCTTAAAAAGGAAAAGGAAGCATCTTATTCTCTCATCTTAAAACCTATTACATAGCTGTACTAATCAAAACAGCACAGTACTGTTGACTGGTGCAGTGACATTCACATAAAGCAAAAGAATAGAATCGTGAGCTAAGAAATCACCCCATCTACCTAAAATCAATTGATCTTTGACAAGATGAAACTCATTGAGCAAAAACAGTTTCTAAAACAATTAGTTTTCTGTCTGCAGAAAACAGAATCAAGATCACATGTTTCACCTTACAAGAAACCTAACTCAAGTGGATTAAGGATCTAGGGATAAAATCAAAAACTTTAAAAATAATCAGAGAAAAACCAGAAATAAACTTAGAAGCCCTGGTCTAGGACATGAATAGGCTTTAACATAGCAAAAAGTGCACAGCGAAGAGAGAATAATAATAAAACATATAAATGAGACCTTTTAAAAATCAGACTCTTGTCTTCATCAAAATTTTCACCAATAGGATGAGAAGAATGCCCAGAGATTGGTGGGAAAATATTTGTGAGTGACATACCTGACAAGGGACTCAGCTAAAACTTACTTGATATTATAGCACCTCAACAAGAAAAACCCAGTTATAAGATGAGCAAAGATAGGAAAAGACTCTTCATCAAAGAGGACATTCAAATGGTCAACAAACAAGATGGGTTCAATAATGTATGCTGCTCTGAAACAGAGAAGGGAGAAAACCATTTAAAAGAGATATGTGATTAGGTATTTCTGTCATGACAGGAGTCTAGAGCGATGGCTACATGGTGGAGTGGATCTGGGGGAGGGTTGTTAAAATAATGAAAGAATCTTTTCTTTTACTTTTCCAAGAGGGTAATGTCTGGTGGGGGGGAGCCTTGGGAGGGGACAGATCTACAACAATGAATGAATGGAAATCCAAAGCCTCT
>NW_006400193.1:800726-804568 GCF_000299155.1 Elephantulus edwardii | reverse complement strand
CAGGAAGTAGCTAAGAGAATACGCCATCCCCTTTTCCTTATGAATCAGGATGAAGTCTCTCTCAGGGAGGAGTGATAGGGAATGGCAAGGGACACACTGATAAAGGAGATTAATCAGAACTGGCTTTGACAAGCACTGTGGCAATTGGACAATTAAAACAGACTTGGGGTGGGGGGAGAAGAACGAATTGGGGATGAGGGTGGAAAAAACAGTGCAACAATGAATGAATGAAAACCCAAAATCTCTGTAAATGTTAATTAAAACTAATAAAATAAAAGAAATTCTCATGAATCATTAGTTATAAGGTGGATGTAAATCAAAACAATGAGATACCATCTCACCTGCAAAGTTTAACAGGATAGCAAACAAATGTCAAGGATGCACTGCTGGTGAGGATGTAAAATGGTACAACCACTATGGAAGGCAGTCTAACAGTTTCTCAAAAGGTAGAAACTAGAAATCCCATTTAATCCAACTATACTACAAATGGAAATAATACCCTAAGGAAATCAGAGCTGAGATAGAACAGATCTATGCCAACTTATGTTTACTGCCATAAACATAACATTAGCAAGCATGTTTTGTATTCTTGTGCTTGAGTTCACCATCAGTCAGGAATGACTTGACAGCATTTAACAACTACCAGTGTTAACAACCTACCAGATGATGGCATATGTATCAAGAATTTAGTGCCTCATAGGCTTTTCTGTATGCCTAAAGCTATGATTACTATTGGGTCACTTTGTATAATTTCTGATAATTCTTCAGAGTCTCTGAGTCTAGTTTCTCCACTTCACATTAAAAAGGACAAGCGAATACCAGAGGTGTGTGGTTCAAATCCACCAGATGCTCTGCTGGAGAAGGAGGAAGAATCTCATCCTGTACCAGTCAGATCCAGTTTGACAGTACACACACACACAAAATAATAATAAAAATAAAATTATTTAAAAAGGCAAGAAGTTGCACTGCAATCCCAAAATAGACAGGAGAACATTCTAGTGGTTCCCCAGAATATTAAGCAGTGTTAACTATGTTGTTGTTTCCAACTTAGAGTAAATGCTTTTAGTCCTCTTCTTTCTGTAAGCAGGATTGTTCTGTCTGCTTATTGCAGGCTGTTAATGAGTCTTTTCTCCAATCTGGATGCTATGTTCTTCATAAAGACCACTTTTTCAGATTATTTGTTCAACCGTCTTTATCATTTCTTTAACTTCTCTTCATATGAGAACAAGTTTAGGAGCCAGTTTAGACATCTAGTTTGATCTTTTCTTTCTCTTCCTTTCTGTCTTTTAAATGACTACTCTCTTCATGTATGATATCATCCTTCAGCTCATCTGGTTTTCAGTCATATCCTTGACTTCCTTGAGTTGAATACCAGCATTCAGTGTTGGGTACCAACATTCATTGAACAAGATTTTTGCTAGCCATTTAATACTCATGAGACCCTTACAACCACCTCTCTGCCCTTCTGCTTGGCTGTTTCAGGTTGAATTGCATCTATTATTGAATGGGACATTGTTATTGCGCATCATAGAGACTCTGGAGTATTTGATTTTTGTGTATTTGTTTTGTGAAGTCTTAGAATCTTGTGGGTAACAGTATATAAGATACGATTTCACCAGTCATGGAGCATCAGGTGAACTCTCAATCAGTGTTGGTAGGCTAGGCCCAAGATGTCACATGCATCTGATGTGAGTCCCTGCTACTTTCCTCCCTGCCCTCATATATTGCATTGTGACCTGATATTAGAATTTCTTGACTTACCTTTGTGTTATGTGCTTATTTTGTCTCTCAAGTAGATATCCTGTCCCAAGATAGAAATACTGACTTTCCTTTCTCTGCTACATGGTATTGCTGAGTGCACTGAGTGTAGTCTTCCCATGGTTTATCTGGTGCCATTATAACAAATACCATAATGGGTAGTTTAAAGAATTTTGTCACAGTTCAGAAGGTTAAGAGTCTGAATTAAAAATATGCCTCTAGGGGAAGTCTTTCCTTGTCTGTTTCAGCTTCCATTAACTGATAACATTCCTTGATAATCTTGGGCTTGGCAATCTATTTGTTTCCATTCCCTGGGTTTGTCCCCGTGCATTCTTGCTTTTTATAACTCAGAAGTGATTAGGTTTGGGACCCACTCTAATCTGATTTGACTTCATTAACAAAATTGACAAAACTTCTATTTCCCAATAAGGTTGTGTCTGTTGGTCCAGGGGTTATGATTTATTTCAACATGTAATTTAGGAATGCGCAATTTGTTCTGTAATGCCCTCTTTGAGAAACAGGCAGAAGAAGACATACCATAAAACCCATAGAGAAGAATATAGGAGTTCAACAGACCTGCCATCCAATTCTACCACATTCCAGGCCTTGTGCTAATCTCTTTAATTTCCACCTGCTTCCTCAATTATCAAAAAAAAGATGTTGATAATACTTACCTCATACTAATAATTACAACAGAAACAGTACTTTGTCTCACTGTTGTGGGTTCTGTTCTAAGTGCTCAGTGGATGCACAGGATCTTGTCCCTGTTTCACAGAGGAGAAAATGAGAGCCCAGAATAGGAGCATCTACCTGAAGTGAATAGCAAAGTGGTGGCATGCACTCCAGCACTGACAGTCTGGCTTCAGAGTTCCTGCTCTTTGGCAGTAGCGTTGAGCTAGTTTTTACTGTCATTATCTCTGTTACTAAAATACTAGGAGACAGTTACTTCTTGAATGTTCTTTTAAGTGCAGACCTGATACCTCTTTTGTGAAGCTGCAATGAGGAGAGGAGTCACCATTGCTTTCTATCGCCAAAAATACTCCCAAACTCTCGAGAAGACCAAAAACTAACAATCATATTAATGTTAAATTAGTGGGGCAGGATAGTGCAGCTAAAGAGAGGCATATTCTACTTGGTCATTTAATAAAAGTCTCTTGTGAGCTTCTTGGCTTGCAGTGAAGCAGATCAGAGTCCAGTTTGATGGTCAATCAGTCAGTGAAACACACATACCTGCCCAGTTGGATATGGAGGATACTGACGTATTTCAGCAGCAAACAAAAGACATATTAAAAGGAAACCTACTGTTCTACTCCAGAGCCCCATTCCATAACAGAGCAAGAATCTGTTCTTGTTGTGGATTGAATTGTCTCTCTCCCCAAATACGTATTTTTGCTGCTTGACTGAGTTTTAATTCTGTGTTTTGATGTAGTGCAGAAGTTATGTAATGATTTTGTTTTGATAAGTTAATCATTTATAAAAGGATTAAGGGTGGATTGCAGTACCACCCCCCCTTTTTTTTTATTGCAATACCCTTACGACTAAACTTCAGAGACATTGATCCTAACGTAAGGAACTACCATCAGCTGATGTGTTTGGAATCACAGAAGCCATGGAAGCCTCATATATGTTATTAGATGGAGGGCTGGTCAAAGGGAGATAGATGTGAAGGGAGGGGGTAGAAGTGGATGGGTATCCTGGTGGATGGTGGAGCAAGGAAATAAGTGGGTAAAGACGCGTGTGAGAAAGGCAGGAACAACACTGACACTAAAGTTAACGCCACAATAAGGGATATACTTTTAACATGCTGGTCTGTCTGATACTTCTCTAAATCTGAACATTCACAGTAAGACAGACTAGGAAGAAGGATTGGCCATCCACTTCTGAAATAGCAGGCCTCTGAAAACCCTATGTACAACAGAACACATTTAGATAACAGAAACGGCAAAGGAGGTTGCGTTTTCAAGTATGGAAATACAAAGGAGGAGGAACAGTTGTAAGCAGACACTGGTGATTGGGACATGGAATGTGAGAACCATGAATGTAGGAAAATTAGATATTATTAAGAAAGAAATGGAACACATAAG